>NW_026057587.1:4720890-4745674 GCF_023721935.1 Panthera uncia | reverse complement strand
CGCGCGCCCCGCCCCTCACCCCCGCCGGGCCGCGCGGCCCCGGGGCGCGCGGGGGCGCACCTGGCAGGTGTCTCCAGGTGGGCCCGGCGCGGGCATGGCGCGGGCGGCGGCCTTCGCCCCACCCGCCCCGGGGGCCCGCACGTCCCTGCGGTGGGACACGGAGCCGCGGGGACATTGTTGAGACGCGGGAGGAAGACCTGGCGAGGCTCCGCAGGCCTCCTGGCGTCTCCGGCGGCGTCTGACGGCGGCGCGCCCTGACCCCGAGGGGCTGTCCCTGTGTCCCGTGCCCTGACTTTGAACACCGTGGGGGGTTAGGTGTCTCAGGAGGGCATTTCCGAAGGGCAGTCCTGGATTCCCCGCAGCTCGGCAGAGACCCCCGGCCGCCCGCCCCCGCCAGGCTCGCACAAACCTGGGTCCTTTCCTTTGCCCAGACGGCCCCTTTGCTCGAGCCACGGGCGCGCTCTGAGCCGTCAGTTCTCGCCCCTCCTCCACGCAGCCGCCCAGCCCTCGCGTCTGTCCTGGACTTGGGCTGAGGCCCCTAACTGCTTTTATCCGCTTCAGTCCGTTTCCGCTTTCTTTGCAAACCGAAGCGGTTGTGGGTGTTTTTGAGCCCTTTCATATCTTCACCCCACTTCGTTATTTTGGTATTTCACAAAATGACACGTTTCTTGCAGCTTTATTTAGGTGAAATTCATTTAGCATCTAATTAACCTTTTTTTTTTTTCAGTTTATTTATTTATTTTGAGAGAGAACAAGCGGGGGAGAGGAAGAGTGGGCGGGGGCGCAGAGGATCGGAAGCAGGCTCTGCGCTGACAGCTGAGAGCCGGATGCGGGGCTCAAACCCGCAAACCCCAAGATCATGGCCAGAGGTGAACTTGCACGCATAGCGGACTGAGCCACCCAGGTGCCCCAAGCGTGGGACTCTTGATTTCAGTTCAGGTCATGATCTCGCGGCTTGTGGGTTCGAGCCCCCACATCAGGCTCTGCACCGACAGTGTGGAGCCTACTTGGGATTCTCTCTGCCCCTCACAAGCTCGCCCTCTCTCTCTCCCTCTCAAAAATAAACATTAAAAAAAATCAAATGAAAACACCAGGCAAACTCTCCAGGCTGGGAGAAAACCAGTGTAGACCCTAACCACGGAATTTGTATAAATTTAAATTTATAATTTGAGGGGCATCTGGATGGCTCACTTGATTAAGCCTCGGACTTCGGCTCAGGTCATGATCTTGTGGTTCACGAGTTCGAGCCCCGCATCGGGGTCTGTGCTGACAGCTCAGAGTCTGGAGCCTGCTTCAGATTCTGTCTCCCTCTCTGCTCCTCCCCCACTCCTGTTCTGTCTCTGTCTCTCTCTCTCAAAAATAAACATTAAAAAGAATTAAAAAATATTTTTTAAATTTATAATTTGCATGAAACTTTCAAAGGCGTTAAAGAAATTAGTCCTAGGAGGAGTGAGTCTCATAATAGTTTTTGTTGTTGTTGTTTTTACTTAAAAATGCCTTTTACAAGTGAAAAAATAAAGTTATTCAACTGAATTTTAAAACGTTTGGTTAACCGGAAATATTACTCTACGGCAAGAATAGAATAAACATATCTGTAAATAACAATGTAAAAACAGCCTAGTTATAAGTAAAAGTCCCAAATAAAAATAAAATTAGATTTCCTTTTCTTTTTTTTTCTTTTTAAAAAAAATTTTTTTAACGTTTTTTATTTATTTTTGAGACAGAGACAGAGCATGAACAGGGGAGGGTCAGAGAGAGGGAGACACAGAATCTGAAACAGGCTCCAGGCTCTGAGCTGTCAGCACAGAGCCCGATGCGGGACTCGAACCCACGGACCGCGAGATCGTGACCTGAGCCGAAGTCGGCCGCTTAACCGACTGAGCCACCCAGGCGCCCCTAGATTTCCTTTTCTAAACAGCTTCATTGAGATAAAATTCACACGCCATACAATTTACCCGTTTGGAGTACGGAATTCATTGTTTCTAGTATATTCACACGGTGGTACAAACATCACAATCTAATTTTAGAACACCGCTTCTAAAGGAAACCCCAGACCCATTACCAGCCCCCACTCTGCTCCCCTCGACCCCGCAGCTGCCCCCGGAGGACCCCCGGCCACGCCTGCGTCTCCGCCCGCTGCCTCCGGGGCTCCCTCCTGCTCGTGGCCCGATTCCCGGCCCGGGTCGCAGAGCCGCTCAGACTCCGCAGGGCCCCTGCCGTGCGCCCGGCCAACCCACACGCGCCGAGAGATGATGTGACCAACTGCCCTTTCAGGCCACCGAACTCTGGCGCGCGTTGTTAACGCTGCGCGAACGCGGATCCCCGACACCCCAGTGGCGACGGGCCGGGGTCGCTCTGGGTTCTCGCCCAGCCCCCCGCCCCCGCCTGCCCCTCATTCCTGCGCCAGCCCCGCCCCCGCCCCGCGTCCTGAAGCGCTTCCCGCCGGCTGCAGGTCCAGACGCGGCCGCCCACCCGCCGCCAGGGGCCGCTCGCTAACCGCTAACCGTCCCAGCTCCCGGCACCCCCCCCTCGCTCTAAATCCACCCACCTCCTTCTGCCTCATCTCTTTGTTGACACGACCATTTCCCAAACTAGACCAAGCACTCTTGGGGGCAAGGAGGGGCGGGCACACGCAATCTTTCCCTGGGCAGAGCCTCGCATGTAGTCAACAGTGAGTAAATACATGTTTACTGAATGAACGACGTCTGCAGAGAGAAACGAAGAGCACCCCCGATGAGAACAAACCCCTGCTTGGCATCCGGCCACCCACAGGCAGGTAGGTGTGTGGGGATGCTGGTGGTGCGAGGCTGGTGCAGGTGCCCCCAGGGGACTTGGGGGGGGGGCGAGCATCCCACTAGATCGGTTAAGGGCATATTTGGTCCTGAGTCGGAAGAGGGGAAAGACTGGGGAAGCCACAGCCACTGACCCAGTGCTGGCTGTCTGGCCGGTTGGCCTGCAGCAGCTGTGGTCAAGCTTCCTGGGCTCCTGTGTGGCCCGGCCTCGTCTGCTTCCATCCGGTCCTTCCTGCAGAGGGGGGAGACTCTGGTCAGCTGGAAGGTGGGGCCAGGAAGGAGGTAGGAGAGGAAGGTGGGCCTTGCCCTGGTGAGTCTGTGGCGCTTTGCCCAGGACTCCCTTGGCCTTGGTCCTGTGGATTCTCCCTTGGGGGCTGGAGTCTGTTCTGGAGTTACGGCTTGGCCGGTCTCCCTTACAGAGGGGCAGGTGGAGCCCACGATAGAAAGGTAGGAGCACTGAACACTTGAGCAGTTATCAGCGGCCAGGGAGAGATTTTCTGCGAGCACTGTCCAGCTTCACGCATTTGCCCGTGTGGTCTGCTTCCCTGTGTGCAAGCGTGCAGAGGCTGCTGCCCTGGGCCGACTGCCCCGGTCCGGGCCACACTGCCTTTCCTTGGAGGTGGCAAAGGAGGCAGGGCGGGTAAGGCCCCAGTGTGAGGGGTTCGTGCTCGAAATATGGGAGTCACAGTTCAGGGAATAATTTATTGGCGTCTGTGATTTCTGGCAAGATTTGGCATCAAGCTTTTTTTAAATAAGTTTGTTTTTGACACACACACAGAGAGAGAGAGAGAGAGAGATCACAGCGGGGGAGGGGGAGGGGCAGAGAGAGAAAGGGAGACACAGAATCCGAAGCAGGCTCCAGGCTCTGAGCTGTCAGCACAGAGCCTGACGCGGGGCTCGAACTCACGAACCGTGAGATCTTGACCTGAGCTGAAGTCGGACACAACTGACGGAGCCCCCCGGGCACCCCTGGCATCAAGCTTTTATTTGCCAGATTGAGATACTATGGAATCATATTTTGGTGTTGAGGTTTGGAAGGAAAGACTGTGGAAAGATGTCTGCTCTGAGAGATTTATACACAAATATCCACGGAAAGAGACTGCATTAATAAAAGAAGAGTTAAGAATAAGCAGGGGCTGCGAATGCCCTGTTCTTCCAAGTTCAGGAACAGCTACGCCTCAGGGCCTCCCGGGCCTCTGAGCAGTGCCGGTAGCCTTTGGTTTACGGCAGTGAGATACACACAAAAATTTTCCCAATGTAAACACCGTAACGGGCACAGTTCAGGGGCACCAGGTACCCCCGCACCGCCCTGCCGGGGCCACCGTCCACGTCCAGCACTGTCTCGCCCTCCGAGACTGACGCTCTGTCCCGCTCCACGCTGACGGCGGCCCAGCACCCGGTACCCACCTTCTACCCGCTGCTTCTACGAATCTGGCTGCTCTAAGGCCTTCCCACGAGTGGAAGCCTGCAGTGTCTGTCCTCCTGGGACCGGCTTATTTCACTCAGCATCATGTCCTCAGCGCCCAGCCAGGTTGTGACACGTGTCAGGGTTTCCCTCCTTTTTCAGGTGACTTACATGTCATTGTATGGATGGCCTACGTTCTGTTTATCCTTCATCCTGGACACCTGGGCTGCGCCCACCTCTTGGCCGCCGGCCTTGTCGCTGCCGTGGACGGCATGGGCTGGAGCCGCTCCGTGGGGACAGTGGGTGTCTGTGCGGCATGGCTGTTTGACCAGGCACATCAGGCCCAGTTTCATAAACGGCCTGTGAACTTTTCAAGGGCCCATGAGAAATCAGAGACCATAAAGGTTTTTTTTGCCCTGTTCAAAGTACAAAAAAACATGGCAAGTTTTAAATTCTTAAATATTCAAGTTGTGATTTAAATCCAGCCTTCATATAGTTGTATTACTCATATTCTTTATATTTGATGTAATATGGAGGCAAGACTTTCAAGACTGATACAGTGGCTACAGGTTTGCCCATTTATTTTCGGGAATGTTTATCCGACTCCGTTGTCTAGTGTCATTTCTCTGGAACATGTGCTTAGGGGCATCTGGGAGCCTTGACCTGCAGTGAGGGGACAGAAAGAGTTCCCACAGGGGCGCCTGGGTGGGTCAGTCAGTTGCCTTTAGCTCAGGTCATGATCTTGTGGCTCGCGAGTTCGAGCCCCGTGTCAGACTGCTGTCAGCACAGAGCCCACTTCAGATCCTCTGTCCCCCTCTCTTGCCCCTCCCCTGCTTGCACTGTCTCTCTCTCTCTCTCTCTCTCTCTCTCTCTCAAAAATCTTTATATATATAAATATAAAAGAGTTCCCACAGCCCTTCCGCTGGCCCTCGAGCGCTGGCTCATGGAGCTTACGGATCAGGAGAACAGAGGCCCAGGGGTCAGCAGAATGGAACGCGGCCCGGTGCGTAAGCATGACGCAGGGAGATGTGTCCACGCCCCAGGAGAAGGGCCCCGGAAGGGACGGCCCCACCCACACCCGGATCTGGACCTCCAGCCTCCAGGACTGTGAGGAACAAACGGTGGTTGAACCCACCCCGCTCACGGTGTTTGTTATGCAGCCGCAGCGGACCGGTACGGGTGTCCCATGGTTGCTCAGGGGGCATCGTTGGCTTCGCGGGCCGGTCCTGACTTGAGGACGCTGCAGCCGCTGGCCCAGTGCTGGTCCCCGAGGGCCAGCTGAGAGACGGAAGTTGGCTTCCGGGCTGGCTGCTGCGGCCCGGGGGCCGAGTCCCACTTTCAGAGACGGTCCGGCCATTGTCCGTCTGTGTGCTCAGTCTTCCAGGACTAAAAGGTGGGTCTTGGGTTGCGTCAGGGAGATACTTGGCGACCTCATAAGAGCTGTTTCTGAATGTTCCGTAAGTTCAGTGGCCTCCAGGGCCTGGGGGTCTGGGAGCTGCTGGCAGGAGCTGCCTGGTGGGCGGCCTCAGCGGCCCCTGGAACACACGGAGGCCACCCCGGAAGGCTTCGCTCGCACTCCCCATCCGCCGTGCGGGCCGTGCAGGGAACCCACAAGCTCACACGTCACGCCTGCCGGCATCTGGGGCCACACGCGGCACAGGTATGTCCTGACTGCCAGCTGCTGCTCTTGAGGGGAAAACGTTTAAACACCGGTAGCACGTGAACGCTGAAATAGACTTCGAAGTGCTTTTCCGAAGGTAAGAAGTGAAAGAGCTTTGGCGCTGCTCGTGCTGCGCCCAGCAGCCTCCCTCTGCTCTCCTCTCCCGTGTCTTTGTCATTCTTTGGTGGCTGCCGATCAGAATAGGGCTCCGCGTTCATGGAGTTGTACCTCTTTTGAAACCAATTAGCAAAACTTGGGAACAAAATGGTCTAGCAATGCTTTTGTGACTTCTGAACTATCTTAAGCGGATTGCAGACAAATTTAAGTATAAAATTACAGAAAGCCCGAAACTCAGCTGATGTGTGCTGTGATTTGCTATTTTTTCCAAAAACAAAACAAAACAAAAAACCCGATAGACGATGATAGCCTCCTTTGGCCTGAGATGTCCTGTGTTGCTGAACGTGTCTTCACGGGGATTCACATGTCGCATGGGCAGCGGGTCGTTTCCGGAGATTTTTGTGGAGGCCAAATGACTGTAAGTGTGGAGGTGCTCTGGAAAATACCAGCCTCACCGGTTCTGCTAGCGCTCCTGTTGATGTGACTTGAGCGGGAGGTACACAGAGTCCTCGGGGGCCCCCCGTGCTGGCTCCCTGACCCCAACCCTGCCATGGGCTCTGGCTCCCGCCTCCTCACAAGCTTCCCCACGGCAGCCTGCCCAGAAATGGCTGTCCCTGGGCTGTCCCGTGCGGCTCCACTGTTTTGTCCAGCTCCTGGGCTCTCCTCGTCCGTCTGCGTCACCCCAAGCGCGAGGACACGGTGTGTCTGCCTTTCTCCCTGGGGACCTTCTGCGTTTCTCAGTTCCAGCCCCAGGAGGACTTGTCTTGTGGTCAGAGGTGCTCCTGGCCTGGGGGCCTGAACAGACCAGGAGACAACAAACAGGTTTCCACTGTGCTTTGCGGGGCAAGTGACCCCAGTAAAGAACAAAGGGGCAAGATGAGCACATCTTCACTGGAATCATCTGGAAACCAGAGGTTCACGGGACACGACATGGGACAGCAAGAGGCCACCACTGACCTCATAGATGGGCAGCAAGGTCCCGGAAAGGCTCAGCCGTCCCCCCCCACCCCACCCCCAAAGGGCCTGTAGCACCTGGGACGGAAACCAAAGGCAGGACTGAGTCTGAGGCTCGTGGGCCCTGGGCTGGGAGCTGGTGGTCCTGGAGGGGAGCACGGCCATGGGGCGGGAAGACAGACTTGAGGAGGGTTTTAGAACAGGAGTCTAGCTTGTACTGTGGAATGATGGAATGTTCTAGAACCAGATAGAGGTGGTGCTTGCACACTGCTAGGAATGCACTAAAGGCCCCTGAATTGTTTACTTTACAAAAAGTTATGGAGGCGCCTGGGTGACTCAATCGGTTAAGCCTCGGACCTCAGCTGAGGTCATGATCTCACTGTTCATGGGTTCGAGCCCCGCGTCAGGCTCTGTGCGGACGGCTCAGAGCCTGGAGCCTGCTTCGCATTCTGTGTCTCCCTCTCTCTCTACCCCTCCCCCGCTCATGCTCTGTCTCTCTGTCTCTATCTCTCTCCCAAAAATAAACGCTAGGCCTGTGGCTGTGTGGGCCACTCCAAGAGGTCACCGGAGACATTCCAACAGCAGACCAGGAATGTCTTTCTGATTGCTGCCATCTGCTTTCACTCCATCTAAAGATGCTTCGACCCTGACGTCTAGAAATCTTGACTGGCCACACTCAGAACTCAAAAATTGGTGTATAATTTGCTCCACTCCACTGTTTTTCTTTTGTTTCCATAGAAATGCCTCTTATTTAATACCAGATTACTCGATTGATTGTCCTGCAAATTCCTCACAGATGTATGCCTCTTTGTCTAAAATACACAAACGCTGCCTGCCTTGGTCATTCTTTCTGTCTCATCATTGGGCCTCCATGTGCACGTGATAAAACCTTGTTTCTTTCTCCTGTTAACCATGTCAGTTTTTTTAAATAATTTTTTAAATGTTTGTTTTTGAGAGAGCGTGCGTGTGTGTGCACGAGTTGGGGAGAGGCGGAGAGAGGTGAGATCATGACCTGAGCCGAGGTCAGACGCTTAACTGACAGAGCCACCCATGTGCCCCATTCATGTCAACTTAATTCTTGAACCAGCTAGAAGAACCTCGAAAGACAGAGGAAAAGTTTTCCTTCCCAAAACCAGTAGTCAAGGATCCTAGGTTTCCCTGAACCAAGGTAACCCAGGAAGACACTGTAGGTGCCTCCAGCTTTGTGCTCAGGAGGAATAAGTGTACCTGTGCAGGAGAGGATGAGTCGGGGCAGATACCGTGGACCCCGAGACGTCACCCTGGGCACCTGGCCTCTCAGACACATGCCCAGGCGAGGGCGTTGGCTTCCTGACCTGCACGGCAAACACACGCACAGGACACAGCCCGTCAACTGCCCGTGAGCATCGGGGGCCTCCAGGACAGGAGGGCTCCAGTCAGTCCCCCGTCAACCTGCAAAGCCTCCGCATGCAGGAAGCCCGCCCCGAATATCTTTCTGGGTGGCAGCTAACTAAACAACTAGGAGGAAAATTGAGCCCAGGGACATGGGTCCTAGATCCATAACAATTGGTGACAGACCAGCCATTAACACTAAGTACCTTAAATGTCCCCATTTGGAAAACATCCTTGGAATGGACATAATAGCACATACTCAGGGGAAAAAAATCCATAAACTCCTAAAAGAGCAAATTATCGTGTGGACTGTATCATATGACAGACCGATGCGGTAGGTTAAAAACAACACGAGTCCTGTAGATTTATAATAGGTAACGGGAATTTAAACTAATACTGCAAAAATGGAGGGAATACTCTCAGATACAAGTGTTACTATAAACCATATCACCACTGGATCTGAAACTTAATACACGCTGGTTGACGCAGCCTTGACTGGAGAAGCACAGTCAGGACCCGGAAGACCGTGGCGCCGGCTGAGGAGGACTCTGAGCGCACACCCGAGCCACGTCACTCCCAAGGGTTTGCGGCACGGTCACCGGGGACCGAAACGCCGCAGGCCCCGGTTCCACCCGAGTGGGTTTTGGGCGAACGAGTCCCCGCGATCTGAGGACAGGGACCAGCGGCTGAAAGGCTCCCCTGGGCGCTCTCTGGGGCCCTACGGACGGCAGAGCCACCGACACAGACTAAAGCGACGGCGGGTCAACCGCAGCGTCCGTTCCGGAGCCGGCAAGCGGACCCCCGGCGAACAGAGGGCAGCGACCCCCACCACGGGTCCCGACCGGGAAGCGGACCGTTTCCCAGCAGGGCGCGCACGCGGGAGGCCGGGCCCCCGCACCAGCCGGGGAAGCCCCACCGTGGCCACGGCAGACCGGCCGCAACCTCCCCGCAGCGAGCGCTTCCGCCCCCGGGCCCCGAGCACAGCGCGCGCTCTCCAGACAGATCGGCCTCCGCGACGCCGGCCGCACCGGTGACCGGGCCGCTGCCCCGGGGAGAACCCGTCCGGGGGGACGACGAGGCCGTGGGTGCGCTCTCAGACTCGCGGGCGGGAGCTGATGGCGGAGCTCCCCGCACGGAACACGGCGCGGGCACCGGCGCGGGCTGCCGCCGTCTCCAGCTTCGTCGCACGCGTCCCCGCGCACGCGGACGACAACCCGGAACACGGCACGGGCACGTCCGCCACAGCTCACGCAGACACGCAGGGCAGCAGAACGCGGCGAGGACGGGAACAGGTGCGGCCCGACCGAACGAGCGCCGCCACTCTCCACTCTCGGATAAAGACAGGTGAGAAGCAAAGGCAGGGGACTGAGCAAAAGGCACAGCCCATGCAATTAAAGCCATCGTGTGACGGGTCTATAAACACGTCAGGTAGGAGGACCACCTCCGATGCCGATGCCGAATATTCAGGCTCAGGTGATGCGGGGCGGTTGTGCCTGGGGCGGGACCCGCACCGACGGCCCCGAGGAGTCCGGCGTCCCTCGAGGGGCGAGAACGAGAAGGGCGGAACGTTCGCAGGACGCGGTCCTCACGACCACGGGCAGGACGGCTTCGCATCTCCAGCCTCCACCGAGACCCCGAAGCGGGCGGGTGCAGACGCGGCCGCGGCCCGCACGTCCGTCCCTGCTCACTGTGGGACGGCATCCTCTCCGCCCCGCCGACACCCTTCCCTCGGCCCCAGCGAGAGGCCTGGCGCCCCCCCGCCGTCCGGGGCTGGAAGGCGGCCTCCGGGTCCGGGTACAGCCCCGCTGTCTGCGACAGCCTCTGCCCGCTCCGCGGTCGGTCGCCATCCCGGACCCCTTGTCGCCCCGAGGACGCACCAGCGGCCCCACCGTCCCCTCCGCCCTCCACTGTCGGCCCCGCCTGCTCGCCGGGAGGTGCAGGGAGGCTGATCCCGAGTGGAAACCCCAGGTCTCTCCGCACGAGGGTCGGGGGGCTGCTGAGGGACACCACGTACGTCCTGCTCGCGGACTCGGGTGATGGATTCTGGTCTGAGCTCCTCACTGGATCTTGGCAGGATAACCCAGCAAATACACCGGGACAGCCTTGTCCTCACCTCTGTGCTGCTCCCGTAGCTTCCGACAAGGGCGGTCTGGACACAGCAGAAATTTGTAAGAATAACCACAGTTTAATCTCAGACTTACATTGATGATTTTCTAGATTCCCCATCACACTGTTTAATGCAAAGTCACCATGGAGGACGCTGTCCACGCGGTGTGATGACTGCTTCACCGTGAGCTGGACCCGGTGATCGCGGGCCCCTCCCACCCGCTCCCTTCCCCCACTGTGGGGTCTGCTCGCCTCCCTGCTCCCAGATGCTGTGCCCAGGCCACGGCCGACAGACACTGACGTGCTGAACCCACCTGAGGCGTCTGTCCAACCTTCCAGATGTGGCAGCCAGACACGCGCTCATCTTCCTGCTGCCCCAGACCTGGTAGGTGGGGTCCCTTGCTGACGACCCCCCCCCCCCCGCCATTCTGGGCTGGCCTGCACCTGTCTTCAGTCCCTGCCCGTTCTTGGCACAGGGACGGGCCTCACATGAACCCTAGAAGCTCTCGGGCTGCTGGACACTTGACACCCGGGAAGCCACGGATGGGACGGGAGGGACAGGCCTGGGGAGGAGCCCCGTGGGGGACAGTTGGCCCACACGTCAGGTAGGCGGCGTCCACCGCGTGAGCACGGGGACAGCGGAGGTCGGCAGGCAGCCCCAGCGCTCGCTGGAGGCCAGCGGTTCAGATTCGCCCCATCAGCCCTGCCATCCCGGGTGCCTCACCTCCTCCAGAAATGGCCTCAGGGACACCGTCCTCCACAGGCTGGGGGCCTCCCTTTCCGGGTGCGGGACGCCGGCCCAGGTTGCCGCCAGGTGAGGGCCACGGGGGGCCGGCAGAGGCCTCACAGTGGGCTCGCTGCTCGTCAGTCCTCTGGAGATGCTCACGGGGGCCGTCGGTGGGTCCGGCAGCCGGATGGACCGGAACACAGGGTCGCCCCCACAGAGCTCCGAGGGTCACGGGGCACAAGCAGTTATGGTCGGGGGGGGAGGGGCCCTGACACGGACGCCGTGGGCTCCCCCGACCCTGAGGACCCACCGTGTTTCTGTCCGGATTCCACCTCCGGGTGGCGTCCTCGAAGCCGTGCAGGGGGGACGTGGGAACCGGGAACTGGGAGGCCGCATTCCCTGAAGGCCGGTCACCCTCAAACGGCAGAAGCTGCTCGGGGCCACGAGGGGACCGGGGAAGCCGCCCTGAAACTGACCGCGGGGCCGCCGCACATGTCCCCGCAGTGGTTTCAACAGCCCGGCGTGGCCGCTAGTGCCTGACCGCTGGTGGGGGTGACGGTGGGTGGGGAGCGAGCGCCCCATCCATGAGGCCACGCCCAACAGTGACACCGTGGTAGCCGCTCTGCCGCGGCCCCAGGACCGTGCTCGGCCGGATCTGCAGTGCCGTTCCCAGGACACCTCCGGCCCCGGGTCACGCGGTCAAGGTGACGACTCGGGCGCATCCCCCAGTTGTGGCCAGCTGCGCCGCATGTCAGGGCTGGGGTGAGCGTACGTCCCCTCGACTCACCTCTGCTGGGGCTGAAACCCCCGTGGGATGAAAGGTCACGCCCAGCGCTGGGGAGGGGCACTCTGCCCCCCAGCCCGCGGCCTCTAGAACGGTGGGCACGAGGAGACCCTCCGGATATCCCGGCCCCTCTGCCTGGGGCATCCCCGGGTCTGCGGACCGGGAGTGGGGAGCTGCCAGCTGACTCCTGGCGCACAGTGGGTCTCGTCGGTGCAGTGTACGACCCGGACAGCGGTCCCCACGCGGCCAACGGGGACTCCGTCTGGTTAGAAGCAGGAACACCCGCGGCAGCCGGGCAGCCAGCGCCGGACTCGGAGCTGGGCCGTGGTCACCGCACCAGCCGTGGGCTGTTCCCGAGGGGGGAGCCCTCGTGGGGTCGGGAACGGGGGAGGACCGGCCCGTCCGCGAGAGCCTGGCGTGGCCGTCCCTGGTTGCTGCCCCGGCTCGCAAAGGCCTGGCATTCGGGCCGCAGACGCCCCGGCGAGCGACCCCCCAGGAGATCCGGCCGCTCGGCGCCCGGGGGTGGGGGGGCCGTTGCCACACATGCCGACCGCGCTGGGCGCCAGTGGTTGCATCAATGCCACGCCACCACGTCCTGTGTGTTCTCAGCGGGACCCAAGGCAGCTGCCACATGGTTCCAGGACCATCCGTGGAGTCCCCACCCGGGGCGGGACTGGTCACACCGGCCCCTCCAGGTGAGGGTCCTAAATATGCCTGGTTTGCGTGGACACCGCGCCCGGCCTAACCCAAGCCTTCCCTGCCACCGTGCAAAGCAGGCTGCCACCGCTAGGGTCAGAGAGAGGCTGAGTGGCACGTGCGGGGGACTCACGGAACAGTGATCGGCGGGGGTGGGGGGTCACACTTCGAAGATCACAATGTGCAGGACTGGGGGGCGCGCGGCAGTGAGCGGGGGTCCACCTTGCCCAGAGCCACAGAGCGGGGCTGGTAGAAAGGAGCAACGGAACAGGAAAGCAGCAGGTTGAGTTACAGGGAACGGGACCTTGGCCGGGTACTAACACCGTCCAGGCTCTAACGCTTCTGCAGGGTCAGCCTGTATGGCCGGTCGTCCATAGCGAGACAGAACCCCACTGGGGCCCCAGCGTCATAACCATGGAAGCCGTAGGACATAGCCGACGCCTGGCCTCCACCGAGGATCGGCGAGCTCGGCTGCCCCGTCACACCTGGGAGGGGAGGGACGGGCTGGAATTCGCACCGAGAAGTTCCCAGACAGAGGAGTCACTTCACACCCCGGGTGGCGGGAAACGACTCCGTCTCTGCTGGGGCCCCGCTGTCCCACCGCAGTCAGACCTACCGAAACGCACTACACCTCGCATGACACACGGCATCGGGGGCGGGGGGGGGCGGGGGTCCCGGTCTGCCACATCCCGCCCACGCCCCACCTCCCTGGGCCAAAGTGGTGGGTATCGCCCCTCCGGGGGAGAAGTCGGGAGGCCTCGAGGGCAAGCGAGGACCAGCACTCTCATCCGGCACCACCCGGAGCACGTCCGGAGCACTGGGCACGGGTATTGCTTTTCCGTCCAACAAACTATAAATGCAGTCCATCAAACTGCTCCCTGGAAGGCTCTAGAACCACCATCACGGTCACGGGTGGCTGTGCTCAGAATTGGAGTGCGTTGATGTGGCCGACTCCGGATTAAGGACATTTTGGTGTCCTGTCACCCCTGTTGGAAACAGAAAAATCACCCTCAACAAAATCAACCCAACCGTATTAGGAACACGGAATGGATACCACTGGGGCCACGGCCGTCCTGTCACATGAAGGGCAGAGACCGGTCCCCCCACTGGGTGTTTAGTGGGTGCCTCTAATGGGCCTCCGTCGTTCCCTGGCACACGTTTGGCCGTGGCCTTCCCCTGGGTCTGCCCCGGGAGAACCGCCCCGGGGAACTACGGGGCACAGGCTCCCTCTCCGGAGGCCGGATGGGCGCACTCTGTCTTGGATGGGCTGCCCTTCGCTCCATCGGCTTCCTGTAGCCCGGGCTGCAGTCCCTCAGCGAGCCCTGAGGGACGGCCGGGAAGTCTGTCGTCACTGAACACCCAAGCGTCTCCAATGAGAACAGCCGTCCTGCAAACCACGATGGCCGCAGACATCTGCGCTTCCTCCAAGGAGGCACCCGTGCCCCGCTCCGAACAGAGCGCTGCGTGTTCGGACCTGACGAGGCTCACGAGGACACCGTGAGCGCCCTGGGCGATCTGAGCCCAGCCTTGGGGATCTCATAAGCCAGCGGCTGGGATCGCGGGCCTCTTGGGAGAACTTGCGGCTCATTTTGGGAATCACCGTCCCCGTCTGCGCTCTCCCTCACACGTGGCCGCGTCACTGCTGTGGCTTCTGCGTCCGCCGCAGCCACACAGCCGCCCCAGGAGGCGCGTCCGTGCCGGCGCCGCCCCTTCCCGGCCGCTCGGGCCACCGCAGAACAGAGGCCCACGAGCACCGGGCACGCGGCCGGGGTGTCGGAGAAGGTCGGCGAGAGGCCGTGACCACCACTGGCTGAGACCTGGCCCCGGGCGGTGGGGGGCCCTCACCCTCCCCGCCCTCGGAACGTGGGCCTCCCCTGCCTTCCCCACTCCCAGGGGCTGCTCCAGGCATGTGGCCTGGAGACAGCCGTGTGGCGTTCAGACCACCCGGATGGTATCTGTGACTCAACTCAGTCACTGGCCTCTGTACGAACCTCTGAGAGGAGGCAGGCGGGTGTGGAGATCCACTCCTTTTGCTGCCGCCCCAGACAAGCCACGCTCCTTAAACCTGCCACCTCCCCACCCAGAGTGGGCCGCCCCCACCCTTGGTCTCTCCCTGCCCTCAGAACAGCGGCCGGGTTCAGATGGGATGCGGGAAGCCCCCAAGGAGCTTAGAAAACAATAGTCCCCGATTAGGTCGTTAGCCATCCATCCATGGACACTACGTCCAGACTTTGACAGAAAGCAGACACCCTAGGCTCCACCGAAAATCTCCAGAACTGATACAAATGAATTCAGTCGCAGGATGGGGGGGGCGCCTGGGTGGCTCAGTCGGTTCAGCGGCCGACTTCGGCTCAGGTCGCGATCTCGCGGTCTGTGAGTTCGAGCCCCGCGTCGGGCTCTGGGCTGACGGCTCAGAGCCTGGAGCCTGCTTCAGATTCTGTGTCTCCCTCTTTCTCTGTCCCTCCCCCACCCAAATAAACATTGCAAAATTAAAAAAAAAAATAAAGTCACAGGATAAAAATCAATATGCAGACACGCATTCGTTTCCTAGACGCTAATAATGAAGCAGAAAATGAAATTAATTAAACGATATCATTTGCAATTACACC
This sequence comes from Panthera uncia, assembly GCF_023721935.1. Lineage (NCBI taxonomy): Eukaryota > Metazoa > Chordata > Mammalia > Carnivora > Felidae > Panthera > Panthera uncia. The sequence goes on along the minus strand of NW_026057587.1, from coordinate 4,730,453 downwards.
AAAAACAATAAATGATCTAGGAATAAATTTAACCAAAGTAGTGAAGGATCTGTACTTTGAAAACTGTGAAACACCGACGAAAGAATTCAATATGATGGAAACACAAGGAAAGACATTCCATGCTCGTGAGTTGCAGGAAAAAAATATTGTTAAAATGTCACTACTACCCAAGGCCATCTACACATTTAATGCAATCCCCATCAAAATGCCACCAGCATTCTTCACAGAGCTAGAACAAACAATCTTAAAATTTGTATGGAACCAGAAAAGAGCCTGAATAGCCAAAGCAATCCTGAAAAAGAAAACCGAAGGAGGAGGCATCACAATCCTGGACTTCAAGCTGTATTACAGAGCTGTCATCATCAAGACAGTATGGGACTGGCACAAGAAGAGACACTCCAATCAATGGGACAGAATAGAGAACCCAGAAATGGACCCACAAACGTATGACCAACTCATCTTTGACAAAGCAGGAAAGAATATCCAATGGAATAAAGACGGTCTCTTCAGCAAGTGGTGCCTTGAAAACTGGACAGCGACAGGCAGAAAAATGAGCCTGGACCACTTTCTTAGACCAGACACAAAAATAAACTCTGAAAGACTTAAACGTAAGACCTGAAAGCATAAAAATCCTACAGGAGAACAGAGGCAGGAACTTCTGTAACATGGGCTGAGGCAACTTCTTACTCAACACGTCTCCAGAGGCAAGGGAAACAAAAAAAGCAAAAATAGACTAGGATTATATCAAAATAAAAACTTTCTGCACAGCAAAGAAACAATCAACAAATGTAAAAGGCAGCATAGGAATTGGAGAAGATATTTGCAAATGACATTGGATAAAGGGTTAGTATCCAAAATCTATAAAGAACTTCTCAAGCCCAACACCCCAAAAATGAATGACATTTTAAAAAACGGGCAGAAGACATGAATAGACATGTCTCCAAAGACGACACACAGATGGCCAACAGACACGTGAGATGCTCGATATCACTCATCGGGGACACACAGATGAAAACCACGACGAGATACCGCCTCACACCTGCCAGAACGGCTAACGGTAACAACACGAGAAACACAGGTGCTGGCGAGGATGCGGAGAAAAAGGGGACCCTCGTGCACTGTTGCTGGGAATGCAAACAGGTGCGGCCACTCTGGAAAAGAGAGTGGAGCTTCCTGCAAAAGTTAAAAATAGAAGTCCCCTATAATTCAGTAACCGCACTACTGGGTATTTACCCCCAAAATACAAAAACGCTAATTCAAGGGGATACGTGCGCCCTTTATAGGCGCATTACCTACAACAGCCGAAATACGGCAACAGCCCAAGTGTCCATCAGCTGATGAACGGAGAGGAAGACGGATATAGGCAACGGAATATTACTCGGCAATCAAAAACGAAGTCTGGCCACTTGCAAGGACATGGGTGGAGCTAGAGTGTATTATGCTAAGCAAGACAAGTCAGAGACAGACAGATACCATACGATTTCACTCCCATGTGGAATTTAAGAAACAACCTAAAGGAAAAAAAAGAGAAACCAAGAAACAGACTCAACCGTGGAGAACACTCCTGGTTGCGGGCGGGAGGTGGGTGGGGGATGAGTGAACTGGGTGAATGGAACTGACAGTACTTACGATGAGCAGCGGGTGATGGATGAACAGGTGAATCTCCACATTGCACACCGGAAACTAATACAACACTACCTTAACTATGCTGGATTAAAAAAAATTAAAAAAAATTTTTGATGTTTATTTTTGAAGGCGAGAGGGAGACAGAGCATGAGGGGAGAGGGCCAGAGAGAGAGGGAGACTCCGAAGCAGGCTCCAGGCTTGAGCTGTCAGCACAGAGCCCCACGCGGGGCTCGAACTCACAGACCGTGAGATCATGACCTGAGCCGAAGTGGGAGGCTTAACCGACTGAGACACCCAGGCGCCCCTGGAATTTAAAAATATTTTAAATGTATCAAACAACAGCAACAACAAAAAGACACTGGTGGCGAAGACAATCAGTCTCAGCAGTGTTTGTCCCCAAACCCACCAGACTTCAGGGGGGCACGTGACACTGGTGCAGGTCAGGGCTTGGCTTTAGGTAGATTCGGGTCCACACAAGCCCGCTACCGTGTCCCGACCTCGCCCCACGCGGCCCTGCTCCAGGCCCTGCCCCCCCACCCCCACCCCCACTCCCACTCGTGAGGCTCACGCATGCACGGTACTCACCCCGTCCGTCCGCCGCCTTGGGAGCCAGGGCCCACCTCCCCCCACCTCTGCATTGCGTCAATTGCGTCAAACACGGAGGGAGCCCGCCCACCTCTGAAATCGCTTTGCAGGCGGCCCGGAAGTGGTGAGAGGCGGTCCCCAGGTGAGCTCGCTGTTCGGAAGTCCCGGGTCTCTGCGGCAAACAAGGCTCCCAGGTGCCTGTCGTGGAGGGGTACCACGGTGCGCGTGCTGGGCTCGGTGCTTGCGAGGCTTCCAGATCCCTCCGCTCTGCCCTCCGGCAGAAGGGATCCACGCCTTCGTGCGGACTGGCGCTTGCAAATAGGCAGGTGCCACGTCCCCCACCGGGCCACGCCTGCGAACCGGCCTCTCCAGACCCTCGCCTGTGCGGCTGGAGCCTGCTCAGTAGGCGCCCCGTCGGCCCGCGGAGGGCAGCTGGGGGTATCAGCCTGTGGAGCGCGGGGGGGTCTGGGGCCACATGCACCGCCTGCAGGCTGGAGGGGCCACCACCCACACCTCTCTCTTGGATGCCCCTCTCGAGCGGCCAAGCGCAGCCCCAGCTTGGAACGGCCGCCTGAGGCTCCGGGCTTACCCTCCTCAAGGCTCCCAGGTGTCTCTTATCACAGGACAGCACCGTCCGGGGGCTCAGGGCCACCCGGGCCAGACAGTCCCAGTTCCTCCAGCTCCGGCTGAAAGGGTAGCACACCCAGCTAGGCAGGTTGCACCCACCTGGGGCGCAAGTATGTAGGGCACATGGACCCCCTACAGCCGAGCCTCGCCGCGCCCGCTGTCCTGGGCTCCCCTGACCCGGCAGCTCGTACAAGCGGGATACACACCCCGGCAGCCAGCGGAGCCCTGGACCCCGGTGGAAATCCGGAAGGGCCGGAATCACCCAGCAGCCTCCACGATGAAAAGAGGCACCCCCTCCACCCAAACACTTTCTCAGGTGACGAAACGCTGCAGTCCGTGCCCCCTGCGCCTGGCTGCCTGCCTGAGGGGTCCCGGGGTTACCAGGAATCGAGGCTCCCGGGCGTCTCTGGCTGGAAACCAGCCACCCCGGCCCCTCCGACCGAGGCAGCGCGCTCCCCGCCCCCCCCCCCCCGCCTTTACCTTTGGGGTGAAATAGGCACAACTGTGGAGCGGAGGGCGGGGAATCAGGCAGAGGCCTGGGACAGCCGGGCGCCCGCTCCCCTCCCCAGACCTCTCCGCACATTCGCTCCATTCTAGGCACCCGCGGGGCGCGCACGTGCGCACCAGGCCCCCCTCCCCCGTGTGTGGAGCCGGGCCCTCTGCCTGTGGAGCTCCGTCCACACCAGAACAGCCTTCCAGGAGGAGAGATCCCAACCCGCGAACCTCTCTGAGCCAGCAGCATGAATGCAGCAGCAGTCAGTCCTCTGCGGCCTGTCTGTGCGATGGGCTCCCCCGCCTCTCCAGCCATCAAGGCTCCCCTCCCCGGGTCTTTGGGGGAGGATTCACTAGGATTCACCAGCCCGCTGGCCCCGCCCAGAGCTAGAAAGGTAGTACATTTGCCTCTAGATCGGCCTTCGGGGGGGGGGGGGGGGCGGGCACATGTGCCCGAGGGTGAGCTAAGTCTCTGAACCAGGCCGACCCAGGCGCCAAGCAGCCTCCTCCTGTGACCTGGCCCCTTCCTACAGCCGCCCCGTTCCGGGCCCCAGGCTGCGCCACCTGCGGGGCTCGCACATGCGTATCAGGCCCCTCTCCCCCGTGTGTGGAGCCGGGGCCCTCTGCCCGTGGAGCTCCGTCCACACCAGAACCACCTGGACGGCCTTCCAGGGCCCGAGCCCTGCCCCCACAACATGTCTCTGAGGGGGCACTGAGCCCCCACGGTGGCGGCTGCCTGCCTGAAGGGGCCCAGGCTCCACCTCCTGCCCCCGCTTTGGGGCCTGGGACCCCCGCGCCTCCCGGCAGCCGGAACAAATGTAGCGGGTCCCCAGTGGGCCTTCGGCTGAGCGTGCCCAGGGGCCCCTCTCTCTCTTCCTGTGTCCCCCGCCCGCCTCCCGGCCTGTCGGGCTCAGGTCGATCCCCAGGTTGTAGAGAAGTCACACCCCCAAATCCTGTCTGAGGCAGAGCTGGAAGCTGGGGACAGCCAGTCCCCTTTACGTTGGATGCCCGGTGGGCCCCGGGGCCTCCCAGATCACTGGAGCGCTCTCCGGCCTGAGTTGAGGTCAGTCGGGGCCCGGGCTCTCCCTGTGAGTCCCCCGGTTCGGGTCCACGCCTCCCCCGTGCCCGGCGGTCCGCGCACACACAGCCGGCCCCTCGGTGTCGCGGCCCCTGTAGGCCTCTGTCTGCCAGCTCCCTCCCGGCCTGTCGTCTCGGGCAGAATTCGGGTTGGAGGGAGCCCACTGCGCACCCCCTTTCTGAGGCAGCAGCCCTCAGCTGCCTGCGCGCCCTCACCCTTTCCTCGGGAGGCCCGATGGGCTCCCGGGTGTCCGTTCGCCGCCTGCCCGCAGCAGCCGGGCCTGGTCTGCAGGGCAATCCGAGTCCTCCCGCGGGCTGAGCGCTGGGAACTGAGGATCCAGGTTCCTCCCGCCAGACCCCCCCCCACCCCCCGCTGCGGGCCTCGTCAGCCCTGCCCCAGGCCCGGCTCCCCGCCCACGTGCCCACTCACGCAGCTGTCCTCACTGAGTCTGCCATCCCTTGGTGCAGGCCCAGGCTCGGAAACAGGCGGATGCTGCCACGAACCCCCCAGCCGCTCCCACTGTCCCCCAGCCTGGCGGGACACGCCCTGTTCTGGGGCCTGGCTCCCCTGACCCCCCTCCCCGGGCCCGCCCCCGCACAGTCGGCACCCTGGGAGCTGGCCCCAGGCCCGGGGGGGGGGGGGTCTGGCTTGACCTCCAGGGTGCAGGGGCCACACTCCCAACGGCCTTCTGGGCTTCCTTGGACACCAAGGACTGTCGGTCCCTGTGGGGACTGGGCGCTTCTTCAGCGGTCGAGGCCTCCGGGAGTCTCTTCTCGGAGGGGATCCCCGACCTCCCATGGGGCCATGCCACGGCCGTCCGGATTCCTCCAGGCGTGCCTTCAGGGCGGACACACACGTTTGTGGAGTTGGAGGCGAGCTGGGCAGAAGCCGGCGGCACCCACCTGCCCCCTCCTGGGTCCGGCGCCCCTACAGCCGCCCCCGCGCGGGTATCTGGGTCTGCTGGTCCCTGCGGGGCTCTGTCGGGCAGCCTGGGGAGCCTGGGCGGTCCGGGCCTGTGGAGCTAGGGCCCGGCCCCACACCCCGCAGAGCCTCAAGCGTGCAGTGACCACATGCAGCTGGCATCTTTCGGGGGGGGGGGGCAGCTCTCCACCGACGACCGTCACCGCCCATTTGCACAGGCTGCCCGAAGGGGTGGACGTCTGTTACCGAGCTCGAGGCTACCTGTGTCTCCTGGGGCTGGCCGCCCAGGCGCTGAGCCAGCAGGACACTCAAGTCCTTGCTCTGCCCTCGGGGGTGACGGGCCTGGCCGTGCTACCAAGGCCCCGGAAGAAGGCAGAGGCTGGTCCCCCCTCACCTGCTTGGGTCTGGCTCCCGACCCCGGCCCCACACTGTCCTCTCCCAGCTCCCGGCTGCCCAGACCGTCCACACCCCGTCATCTGGCGTGGCCTTAGGAAACCCCGCATGCCCGTGGAAACAGGCCTTAACCCAAACGCCTGCACGGCCAAGACCACACAGGCCAAGCCACGCGAGCACGTGCCACGTCTGGCGAAGCCACGTCGACCTCGAAAACACGGACCGAGGCCACGAGCCGCCACCACAGGGACCGAGGCCACGTCAGCCAGCTCCACGAGTACCGAGGCCACCCCACTCTGGCCTCCGGACCCGGCTGCCCTATTCGGTTTAGACCGAGAGCCCCTCGGAGGAGGGGACCCGCCAGGATCCACCGGCACCCGGGCCCGGCCGAGAGCGGGAGGCGGCGCTGGGTGGGACGTGTGGGTGTGAGCGAGGGGCTTTGCGGGGAAGGTGGGGCGCGGCCCCCAGCCCCCGTGAGGAGAAGGGGAAGGGGAAAGCCGGCCGCCCGCCGCACAGTGCTGTTGACAGAGGTCGTGCTGGCACGTTCACGTTTCTGTGCTCAACAGCTCCGGCTTGAGCCAAGCGGATCCCACAACAGACATTCCTGCAGGATGTGAGGCCAGGATGGAAGAAATGGTTGTGGGGGGGGCGGGCAGGAAGGGACCGCTCCGCTGAGACCGAGATCCCGGCTTGGGGAAGACGTCCCGCTTCTGGGAAGCTGGCGCTAGGGGGGGCACAGGGTGTCCCCTCCTCTGCGAGCGCAGGATGGGCGGGGCGGGGTTGGGGGCGCGGGCGCTTCCGGGAACTTACTCCACACGGTCTCTCCCCCCAGAATAAACCACTAAGAATTAACGAGAGGCATCAGCCCCCTGGTTCGCGTCCCCCAGCGCGCTATCCTGAGGCGTCCGCTCTGGACCAGCTTGGTATGACGTGGTGGGGGGCCCGGACGCTCCGGACACGGGGTGTCACATCAGGAAAGAGGAGGGAACCAGAGCTCAGCAGAACCTCCTGGTCCTGCGGGACCCCCACCGGCCCTCGCCAGTGACCCCCCTCCCTCTGCAGCCCAGGCTCCTGACGGAGCAGAGGGGACGCTGGGCGGTGAACACGGGGCGACGACAGAGGAGCCTAGGACCGGGACCTGACCCCCAGGAGACTGGTTCCCGTCGACACCAGGGCCAGTGCCCGGCCACACTCGCCCTGCCCTGCTCTCGGCTCTCGGCCTCCTGGGCTTTTGCCAGAGCACACGGCAAGCAGGGGGGCGTCCCCGTGTGTCAAGGCCAGGCCAGGGGAGAACAGCACAGACAGGCTGGCCGCCAGTGTCGGGGGCAAAAGTGCGCAGTCTTCAGAAAGGTCGCCAAACAGGCATCGTGTTAAGTAGCCATGGCGACACGGGGGAACTGAGTCCCAGTTTCCCCCTCTGGATTCAGAGACGTGGAACAACTTGTTTGCTTAAAGCGGTCACGCGCACAACTTTTAAAACCATTTCTTTTTTTTTTTTTTAACGTTTATTTTTGAGACAGAGAGAGAGCATGAACGGGGGAGGGGCAGAGAGAGAGGGAGACACAGAATCCGAAGCAAGCTCCAGGCTCCGAGCGGTCAGCACAGAGCCCGACGCGGGGCTTGAACCCACGGACCGCGAGATCGTGACCTGAGCCGAAGTCAGACACTCAACCGACTGAGCCACCCAGGCGCCCCTTAAAACCATTTCTAAAGTAAGAGTGCCTGCATCAAGGCAGTGACGTGGTGCCCGAGTGCACCTGAGGTCACTGACCGGTGTGGGTCATTTCATAAAAACGTGGACCAGTGAATCCAAGATGGACCGCGTTAGAAGGCCCACGTGTGGGGTCTCAGGTGCTCCCAGACTGACGGAGGAACGTGCTCCAGCCCCGGACGTCAAAAATGCCGTGAGGCTACACGCCCGTGACCGATTTAAACCTTTAAAAGGAAGCCAAAAGAAAAGAAAAGCTAGTAATTGGATATCAAGCTCCAGCCACATCTGAACAGCGAATACCACCCTTGACCGTGGAGCTGGTCCCCGGCGAGGGACAGGAAGGTCACTGCCCGCTGCCAGTACTGTCCCGGAGGCCCCGGCTCACACGGCAGCACGGCGAGCACAGCGAGAAGCAGGCGCGGGGCCGTCCCTGTCCGAAGGTGACCTCTTCCCGGGAAGTAAGGAACCGGTAGGAGGGTTAGTAAACAGGAAAGGTCAGGAGAGGTCAGCTGTGCCGCCCCGATGGAAACCCCAGCCACAGGGGCTCCTGACGGCCAAGGTCACTTCCCGGCCACGCTGCACGTCCAGCGTGGCTCAGCCAACGCTGGGCTGTGCTCCCCTCGCCCAGAGCGGCCGCCCTTACGGCCCTGGCTGCGGAGGCGGGGGACCCACGCCGGTGGGTCGATGCCTACTTCCACGGCAGATGCACTGACCGGGGTGAGTCCCGCCCCTGGCTGCGAAGGGCCAGGAGTACTGTCTACCGTGCACCCCAAAGACCGGGGAGCTGGTGCTGATCCGCCACAGCAAGGCGTACCACAAATACACGTGGCCAGGAGCGGTTCGGTGCAATCGTGAAAGCCAGTGCAAACCCACAACTTTATTAGAAGCCTAAAGAACACAGGACTACATGTGGCAAGAAGCTGCAAAACATCCCCAACAACAGAAAAGGAAACCCAGATAAATTAGTGAGTTGCATGGTGGCTTGGGAGGAATCGATATTTAAAGATGTCTGTTCTCCCCCCAAATTAATCTACGAATCCAGTGCTATTCCAAAATAAAGTTCACAGGGAAAAAACCGAACAAAACCCCGAGAAGCTAACCCTAGAGTTCACGCGGAGAAGGGCCAGCAAGGAGGACGAAGTGCTCGTGGCACGCAGGTTCCCCCAAGACCGTCCGGGCCAGAGTGCTCCTGCACCTGCCATGCAGATGTCATCCTGGGTCTCCCCCCCTCCGCTGCCCTCCTGACCTGCGGCCTTTCTGTCGGTTTACGGCCTTTCTCCCACCTGAGTTTTCCTCTAGTAGCTTCCAAAGAAAAGGCACGGGAATAAACAGCATGTCTGAAGATGCCTTTATTCTTGACTGGCATTTGGCTGCAGTGTTCTTCCTACCACTTCTTTTAAATGCCCCAAGTCGTTAGGCCTTTTTTCCTGAACATTCTAGGAGTCGGGGATGGGCATCCTGGGAAAGCCTCTGTCTTATTTTTCCTCAATTTTTCAACTCACTGTCTTTTCGTTTTACCTTCTCGGAGATTTTACAAATTTTATAAACTCTTTTAACTCTTATAGAGAATGTTTATCTGACAAACATTTATTTTTATTTTAAACACACTTCCTAGGGAGTGATGCTCCAGTGTGGACCCTGGGTCCCTGGAGTCTGGTGCTGCGTTACAGAGGACAGTCCCTTGTGGGTCACTCAAAGGATTACGGCCTTTGGTGGGGAGTGCTCCCCAGGAGGTACCCACCAGAATGCTCCCCAAGAGGTGCCCACCAGAGTGTTCCCAATGGGATGCTTCATCAGAGTGCTCGCCAGGAAGTACCCACCACAACGCTCCCAGGGGGATGCTTCACCAGAGTGCTCCCAGGAGGTATCCACCACAGTGCTCCCAGGAAGTACCCACCACAGTGCCCCCAGGGGGATGCTTCACCAGAGTGCTCCCAGGAGGTATCCACCAGTGCTCCCAGGAGGTACCCACCACAGTGCTCCCAGGGAGATGCTTTACCAGAGTGTTCCCAGGGGGTACCTACCACAGAGCTCCCAGGGGGATGCTTCATCATAGTGCTCCCAGGAGGTACCCACCACAGTGCTCCCAGGGGGATGCTTCACCAGAGTGTTCCCAGGAGGTATCCACCA
>NW_026057587.1:4718289-4720880 GCF_023721935.1 Panthera uncia | reverse complement strand
AGGAAATACCCACCAGTGCTCCAGGGGGATGCTTCACCAGAGTGCTCCCAATGGGATGCTTCATCAGAGTGCTCCCAGGAGGTACCCACCACAGTGCTCCCAGGGGGTGCTTCATCAGAATGCTCCCAGGAAGTACCCACCACAGTGCTCCCAGGGGGATGCTTCACCAGAGTGCCCCCGGAGTATATCCACCACAGTGCTCCCTAGGGAGCAGAACCTCACTATGGATTTTGCTCCATCATGAGCCACCCTCCTCAAGGATAACACACCGTTAGAGAAACTGACCCCTTGACGATGACATCCCTCAGGGCTGTTACGTCCTGCCCCGGTGCAGATACCAACTCTCTCCCGCGGGTGCCATTGCACCAGGGGACCTTACCTGGGACGGGGTGAGCACTGGCCTGCTCCCCTCACCCTGCGGTTCAGTGCAGACTGTGTTTTGGCTTCTCACGCAAATGCTGCATTTACGTGCCGTCCCTGGACCCGCAGGTGGTCCTGGTCAAGGGAAGAGCCTGAAATGCATCTCTGCTCAGACCCACCCATGAGCACGTCCCCAGAGCCCTGGGGGACGGGGGGCCGGCAGCCCTGTGCATCTTCTCACTGCGCTGCTCGGCCTTGGCGGTGGTGCGGTTTAGCCCGGGCCGCTGGGCACAGCGGGCTCCGTGGGAGGCACCCCCGACTCTCCATGGTGGGGGGGGGGGGGCGCCTCTTAGGCTCAGGGCACTTCCGGTCCTGGCTGCTCACCTAACAGGCAAATCCACTCAGGGGGCTCCGTCGGGGCCCCCGCTTCCGGACCATGGACAGAGCAGGGGAAATGGCCCCCTGCCCTTCTCCCCCAGGGGGTGGAGGTGGCCAGTTCTGCCTCTGCCCCCTCCCTCCCCGAGCCCTCATTTCTCCACAGACGGGTCACCCGGCTCTGAATGGTGCTGGGGCAGCGGGAACAAGGCCGGCCCTCCACGGAGGTGAGCCGCCACCCGGTGCGCAGAGAAGACTGAGCAGGCAGAAGGGGCGGGACGGGACAAGGGACAGGTACCAGGCAAAGGTCGGGAGGGCATCCCGCAGCAGGAGCGGCCCCGGGGGAGCCAGTCCAGGTGAAGCCGGAGATGGGAAGGTCTAGAAGCCCACGAGGCGCTCCGCCCCTAGGCGGGGGTGACCGGCAACCCCGGGGCTCCGCCCAACACACCCGGCAGAGACCCCCTACCTTCTCCAATGCCACACAAAACACCCAACCACCTCGTGATCGAAATCAAGACTGTATTTATCTTCATTGATTGACACGAGAACTGAATGTTTAAAGCAACCACAGTCCACAGTGGAAACGGGTTGAAAGTACAGAACGGAGCAAACGGCTGCGGACGTCGAACCGACAAGGCTCAAAAGTGCGGCGGACACACGTGTGGCCGCCGGGGAACAGAAAAGGGCGCTGAGGGCAGGGCGAGGCGGCGTTCGAGAGGTTATGAGAGCAAACCCGAAAGCAAAAGGAAATCATGCCAAGGCCTCGGTCGGGGCAGGGCCACGCTGAGAAACGTTTGCTGACGGCCTTCGCACAGGAGAGAAAACACCAGTTACCGTTTCGTTTTGTGATGAACCTTTACTCTTCACTCCTGAAAGTCTGCTTGTCAGGTACAGATTCCGAAAACGCTGCGCAAACGAAACCAGGATCCACAGAAGTGTCCTGCGGCCAGAGCCGGCCAGTCCCAGGGAGGGCAGGGCCCCAGGGCTGGGGACCGGGGAGGCCGGCGTGGCCGCTCCGAGCCTCGTTCCCCGGACGGCGGCCCAGCCCCACCTCAGAGCGCTTGCATAGTTGAAGGGTCGGTGCTGCAGTTAAACTTGCGCGCGTTTCCAACTGACAGCGAGGGTTTCTTTTTGTGACCGTGTTAAACAAATCACCAGAGAGGTTTCTAGAAACTTTTTATAAAGTCTACCCAGGTTAAGAATTTAATAACGCCATATATTTATATTAACAGACTATTTACATATTTCATTTTTTTTTAAAAACCGAAAAAAATCCTCTTACGCTTCTGCATAATAAGGCAAAAAAAGTTTTGTACATTATTATTATTATTTTAATATATATCTGTAACTTCGGTTCCCAGTACCAAGGGAGGGCCAGGGCCGGCCCTGAGTGGGGGCCTCACAGTGCGCTGGACAAAATGACCGTGTTTTCTCCATAAATAAGACAAGATCCTGGGGCTCTAGAGAGGGATCTGAGGCCTTTACATTGCAAATCCGAACTGAAGGTAAAAAAGCAAAAGTTTCTTGTTTTAAGTGTCTAAAGAGCACAAAATTGAAAAAAATACAAATCTATTAAAAACGCTTCTCACCTGTGGGAAAAGATGTACAAACTCGAATTCTCTTCCAGTGGTCTAACCTCAAGCTCGGAAAACGAAAGATCACCCCCAGCAAGGCTGTGGATGAAACTCCCCGACTCCGCGGGCTTCGAGCGGAAAGCGAGTGTCACCCCAGGACTGACGGCGCTGTGCTTAGGTTCTAGAAACGTCCACGTAGAAAAGTTAACAGCAGTGCATTTGTGGGAGGGTCTCTGTACAGGCGGCGCGGGGTCCCGCGGGGACTACCGCGCCTCCACCTAT
>NW_026057587.1:4704753-4717889 GCF_023721935.1 Panthera uncia | reverse complement strand
GCGCGGGCGCTCGGGCGCGGGGCGCGGGCCGGCCCCGGGGGGCTCGGGCGCGTCGCCTTCTTCCCTGCGTTCCTCCTTGACTTTCACGTCGCCCTGGGGCCGCTCGGCCGGCGCCTCGGGCGGCTTCCCCGGCTCTCGGCCCAGGAGGCCGGCCAGGCGCAGGCTGTCGCCCAGGGCCGCCTTGCTGTAGGGAGACGGCGGGCGCGCGGCCGGCTTGGCGCCGTCCTCCCTGGCCGGTGAGCGGCTCTCCTTGACGCGGGGCTCGGCCTCGCGCTCGGCAGGGACCCCGGGCCGGCACGGCTCGCCCTGGCCGCGGAGCAGGAAGCTGCTGACCGCGTAGCCCACGGGAGCTGCGGGCGAGGCCCGGCTCAGCAGGCGCGTCTTCTCCAGGAGGTCCCTGGGAGTGAGGAGACAGACACCTCACTCAGGCTCCGCCCAGGAGGCGCTTTCAAGCTGTTTGCTGCCAAGTTCCCACCCTCCAGGACCTCAAGATCCCTCGGGGTGAGTGTGTGGGGGTGGGAGGTCCCTTTAGCACCCTGTCTGTCAACACATGGTAACAAACCCACACCCTCACGAAGGACCCCCAACACCCCACGCCTCCCTCCCCTCGATAAACTGCTGGAAGCCAGCTTTGCAGAGCTCTTCCCGCATACCCAGGCGGCTAGGCCGGCAGGTAGACCCTCAGTGAGGAAGTCGGGCCCAACCAAAGTCACTGCAAGGGTAGGACCCTGGAGTCCCGTCTTGGCCATGGCTGACCCTAGTTCTCCTTCACGAGGCCGAGTCCGGGGACAGGGAAGAGGTCACGGCTCTCAGGACTGGTGTATGAACCGTGGCCTTGGCTGGGGACGCTTCTCTGCTCTTGTCCCCTCGGCCAGCCGGCCACAGCTCAAAAACCCTCAGATTCCAGACTCTGCTGCGGACTCTGGACTAGGACTCCCGCCTCCCCTGCCCCAGCCTAGTCCTGCTGCCCAGGGGCATCCTCCCGGCCAGAGGACTCCCCCATGGGCGCTCCTCCCAGACCTGGCCCCCACCTGGAAGATGCAGGTGGTTCCGTGGCCCTGCTAACCCGAGCTCCCTGCAGAGGGCCTACTGTGGTCAACAAGCCAAGTGTCCCGGCCGCTCCTTCCAGGGGTGGACCCTCCCCTCTCTGGATGGCCCCTGCCCACATCCTGCCCCATCTGGGACTCTCCCCTGGCCTTGCCCAGCCCTGAGGGTGCAGCGAGGGGGGGTCATCAGGGCAGAGCCCTGCAAAGCCGGCAGGAGGCCACAGGAGCCGGCTGGGTGCCACTCACCGCTCCCGCTCCTCCCTGCCCTTGTCTGGCTCCCGGTCGTGGTTGGTCAGGGCTGAGACCCGATCGGGGTCCACAGGCTTAGGCCACGGGGGCGGTGTGGGGAAGGAGGGAGGCGCCCGGTGCAGCCGGTTCCAGGCCTCGTGGGGGCTGGGCAGGCCGTGCAGTGCGGAGCTCTCCTTGGGGGCGAAGATGCCGCTGCCCTGAGCTGGAGGGGGGCGGGGTATGAGGCCAGGATACCACTGCACCTCTGCCCAAGGAGCCCCATCCCTGCCCAGGGCACCCCGTGGAACCTCAGGGCTGCTGGGGGGGGTGGGGGGAAGCACTCCATTCCCACGTGCTGAAGGTGTACCCCAGGGGGACAGCCAGAGGGAACCAGTCAGCTAGGGGTCAGGGTGTGGCCCAAACCCACGAGGAGCTCCGGCGTGCACGCAAGTGAATGGGAAGCAAGCACAGGGGTCACTCACTCAGTGCGTGGCTCCCCAGGCCTCCGAAGGCGTTGCTGCCCAGGCTCCCCAGGCCCCCGAAGGTGCCTGACCTGCCGAACGGGTCTGTGGGGACAGCGGGGCTCAGGCTTCTGCGTGGCTCATGCCAGAGCTCCCATGTGACTCATGTGCACCAGGACCTGTGCTGTGACTCCAGCAACTGCTACCTATACAATCTGAGGGTCACCTCCCCACCCACCGACATCCCCTGCCCCAGCCCTGAGGTCTGCAAAGACCCAGGCCGACTTCAGGGACCTGAGAGCACCTACCTGTCAGATGACCAGAGGTCAGGAAGCTGCCGGGATGGGCCGAGGGTCCGAACGGGTTGGTGGCGGGGTGGGCTGCACCTGTGGGGCGGGGTGGTGGAAGCCTGATGTACCGGGGCCTCTTGTTTGTGGCTCGTTCCCAAGGCGGGGCCACCCCAGCTTCCTCTGGGGATGTCCACACCTCCCACCGGAAGCACGCCGAAGGGGGCAGGTGGTGGTGGAGCCCCTGGGGAAAGGGGCACAGAGAGCCTTCAAGGCTGCCCTGAAAACGCAGACGGGGAACCTCCAACTAGAAGCTAATGTGTCATCGTAGCCACGCAAGTGTCCTGGTGCACAGCCGCCTGTGTCACGGCTGAAGACAGCAGCTCCTCCCGTGGGGTCCCCCGCCACAGCCCACAGGTGTCTGCTCTGCCACTCATCCGTGGCCCTGCCCTGGCTCTCCTGAGACCCCCTGACCCCACCCCAAGGGCAGCAAGTGGAGAAGGGGCACTGGGTCAAGGGGCCCGGCCTTGCCGCTAGGGTGGGACACACGGCCTCTTTCTCGAGGGTGGGTTTCCGGCGAAGACCAGTGATGAGGCCACCGGTCTCTCCGGCGTCCCCCATCTTGGGAGACCCCCACAGGGGAGCGTTTATGTTTTTGCTGGGCTGCCGCAGGCACGGAGCTCCCCCACCAGAAAGCTAAACCCAGTCCTGAATGACCCCCGGGCCAAAGAAATCAAACAGGAAATCAGGAAACGAGAAGTGGCTGGCCCAGTGCTAACGAAGGCGAACACCAGCGTGGGGGTGAACCGTCGCCTGGAAAGAGCACAGGCAGCGAGAAAAGGCCAACGAGTCAACGGGCCAGCTTCCAGCTCATGCTGTTTGGCGGGGGGCGGGGGGCGGGCGGAGGCAGAGAGGGAATCCCCCAGCCATAGCCTCGGGACAGCGCCCCTTGTGGGGGGCATGTCCTGGGCGTGTGGACCGCACAGCAGGGCTGCAGCGGGGCCAAGTGGGGAGCCCAGGCTCCTGAGCACACCCAGCTCGCGTCCCGGGGGCTCCAGGGACTGAAGCCCAGACGGGGTCTGCAGAACGCCAGGGCGTTGGAGCCAGGGGCCGAGACGAGCCACCACGCTTGTGCAGGCCCCGGGGGACCCTGCCGCGCCCATCCACCCAGCCTGCTGACAGGCCCACCCTCACTGTCCACGCGTGTCCGTGCGACCTGGCTGCGGGTGGAGGTGGGCCTGCGTGAAGACGGGGAGGGGGGGTGGAGGAGGGTGGTCAGGGCGGGCTCTCTGGACCGGCTGCCCGTCCCTGAGGAGGTACGAGAACCGCGTGGGAGCGCACACAGCCTGGGCCGAGGCAGCCGACCTCAGAAAGGCCTGACCTCAGAAAGGCCTGCTCGTGAGTCCGGGAGCTCGGGTCTCAGGAGGGAGGTTTCTCCCCTTTCTCGGACAGGAGTCCCTCCTGAACCTCGCTCACTCGTGCAGACACTGGTTCACACGGAGCACCGCCCTCCTGGGAGCCTGTGGTTTGGGTGTGTGCGGGCCAAGGTGCCCACAAACACCCTGGGCCCTGGGTCCGTGAGCAACCCTGTGAAGCACGTGTTGTCCCGGGACCCCATAGGACGGCGAGCCCTGCGCCTGGCTTCCGCTGATCTCGCCCCACATGCCTCTCCCCTTCGCCCACGTGCTGCGTCCCTCCCCTGTGACACGTGCTAGCTGTGGGGGTGACCTCTACTGAGGTGGAAGGGCTGTTCGTGACCCTCGAACCCAGGGGTGCTCCTGGGGCCCCAGCACAGCAGGCACCCGGCAGTGCAGGGCGGACGCGGGAATTCTCGGGGCAGGGTCCTGCCGTTCTGAGGAAGGCGGTAGCCCTTCCTGAGAGGGAGGTGGGGCTGGGGGAGGGGCAGTCTGGGTGCCGGGAGGACCCCTGGCCCTCCTGGCCTCAGCAGGGACGAGGGAGAGCCTGGGCAAGTGGCAGAGACCGCCGGAGGGCAGGGTGGGGCAGACTTGCAGCGTGAGCAAAACAAACTTTGCCGAAGCGTCTAGAGGGGTCCTGCTCCAAGACCCGCCAGAGGGACCAGGCAAAAACGCCCCCGCCCGCCGGACACCCCCTTTCCTCGTGCTCTGGACGGGGCGCCTTACCCGAGCCGGAGAAGAGGGGCCGGGCCAGCTCCTGTGGGTACTGCAATCCGGCAAACACGCCCGGGGCGGGGGGTCTGCTGGACAAGTCCAGCTTGGCGCCCACCTCCGGCTTGTGGGGCTCCAGCTGCACCTGCTGAAAGGGACAGAGCGTGCGCTGGGCCTGCGGCCTGGTCGGCCCCTGACCACCACCAAGCGTGTGACGCCACCTGGGCACTGGTCCCAGTGAGGCCTCGTGACTCAGCACGGAGTGCGGCCGTGACAACGCGTGCTGGGCGCAGGGGGTGTTTCGTGAACTGCTCTTTGAAAGCTGTGTGTTTTACGCTAAAGCAGATCTCGGTTTGGATGTTGCCTTTTCGTTGGAAATACTTTACCTGGGTTAAGATTTTGCAAAGCTGAGCTGAAACGTACCTACGTTGTTTTAAATGTGTTTAAAAGCTCCCCCGTGACTGAATTTGGCATCACTAGTAACATTTAAATTTATCTAAGTTAAACAAACCGAGAAAGCCCGCGCCTCAGTGCTGAAGGCCACACCGGGCACAGGGGCCGGGCGAGCGCTTCCTGGTTCCACTGTGGTCCCGCAGCCCCTGCGGCCCCCCCAGCCCAGGCGGGGGCACCCCCACAGTGCTGCTGCGTGTGGAGGCCGCCCCGCCCCTTCCCCACCCCCAGGGTTACGCCAGGACACCTGCGGAGGGCAGCACCCAGCGTCTCGTGGCAAGCCCCTGCCGACTTCTCGTAGCCCCGGGGACATGATGGTTTTTGAAAGCCGCGCAGGGAGGTGGCGTGTGTGTGTGACCAGAGATGTGTGGAGGCGGGGTGGGGATGGGGCGAGGCCCTTGGCTGCCCCCGCCCCGGTCTGGGTGGGGGCGGGTCCCCCAGCTGGCACCACCCACCCCTCCCTAACCACAGCCCGGGGTCCTCCTGCGTGGTCCCCAGCCAGACAAGGGCGCATCAGGGACGCCCTGGCGCTCTGCCCGTCGGCAGCAGGAGCAGCTGGCGCTCACCTTCGTCTTCTGCTGATGCCGAAAGATCTGCCAGGCGATCTGCACGTGCATGGCACACCACTTGCCAGGTTTCTGTGACGGGGCGGGCCACACACTCAGCTGCACAGCGGGGACCTCTTCACCCTGCTCCCCCCACCCCCAGAGTCCTGCCGGCACAGGCACCCCTGTGGCCATCCAGGCGGAACCCAGGATCCTCCCCAGCTGCGGGCCTCCCCGAGACCCCTTCCTCCCAAGGAGGCGTGCACGTCCACGCAGACGCGTGCCACACACTCACCCTGACTGCCGTCCGGTATGGGTCAGACACCTACCGTTGAGAGAGAACAAAGAGTTAGGTCCAGGCTCTGGGGGTGGCCGGGTCCCAGGGCTGGCGGTGGGGGACGGACATGCCCCACAGCAGCCACCCCCTCCCCCAGCGAGGGGCACTGGGCCGGCTGGGGTGACCGCAGGGAGGGACGGGCACTGTCGCACCTACCCCGGGGGCTTTCTGGAGGAGGGTGTGAACAGCACTGGCTCGACCCGTTACCTCGATTGGGTTTGAAGTCTGAAGGGAGAGAACGGGGTGTGAGACAGCTGCAGACCCCAGATGCCCAAGTCCACCTTCCACACTGCCCCCCTCACCCCACAAGGGGAGGCCTGGGTTCCTACATCCTCAGCCCAAGGGTTTCTGCAAAGGTGGGAAGGGGCTCCCGACACAGTCATGCCTGGGTTGGGGGGCTGAAACAGCCCGGCTTCAGGGAGGGTCAGAGAAGCAAGCCCAGTCCTGCCCGGGGCCTCCTGTGGCACAGACAGCCCCGTAGCGGCCACCCCACACGACCTCACCTCTGCCCCGGTGCTCCTCACCCTGGCCTTGAGCATGCCCAGGTGAGGAATAAGCATGCATGAAGCATGGCTCCCGCCGTCCCCTGGTGCCCCACCCTGCTGCCGTCTAGACCGGGGGGTCCCGCCGCGGGGCTGCACAGACGCATCCCACCCGGAACGCTGGCTCACCCCCACACTAGGATCGCAGCACGTGACTGCGTGGTGGGGCCTCCCGCTGTGCCCTGAACCCTGTCCCACCCCAGGAGCAGCTGGTACCTTGGGCTGAAAAGCACCCTGTAGGGACCCAAAGGGGCCTGGGTGTGGGAGCAGGGTGGGCAGTCCGGGGATGGCAGAAGAGAAGGATGGGAAAAACTGCAAGAGAAAGAGGGGAGCGTTCCGGGGGCCCCGCTAGGAGCACGGACATCCCGGGTGGGGGCCGTGGGGCCCGGCCCCCTGCACTCGGCAGAAGGTGCCCTGACAAGGCCTGAAGGGCGTGGCTCCACCCTTCACCCGCCCCCTCCAGCCCATGGACCAGTGCAGTGACCACGAAGGACACTCACGTTGGAATGTCGGAAGTAGGGGCTGTCCAGCTTGGGTGCGTATTTGTCAAACTGGAAGGGAAAGAGGTGGACGTGAGGCCTCCCGAGCCTGCCCACACCCTCCACGGGGCCCAGCACCCGCGTCCCCGTTGGTCAGCCAGTGGCCCGGATGGCTGTCCTGCCTTCTGCAGCTGGTAGTCTGCGGCCAGCTCCCTGAGGGCATTTCCAATGGCCTTGAACTGGCCTCTTGGGCTCAGGTTCTCAAACTGGGTGGATCTAAGTAAGGGGCCCCTGTTCTAACGGTCCCACCGTGGGAGTTGCAAACTGGCCGGTCTGGACAGTCTGAACCTATTCCTGAGGCCCAGGAGGTGCTGCAGCCATGACGGGGGGTTGGGCGCCCAGGGCCAGTGGTCAAGCAGTGAGATGCCCCCAGCAAACTGGCCCAGCGCCCAGCAAAGCCTAGTGGGGGTAGACTCTGCCCCACGCAGCAGCTGGCTCAAGAGACGAGGCCCCAGGCCCCACGGGAGGGCATCCTGGTTCCCCGGCCCCTCAGCCCTGTCTCCGGACCTGCTGCAAACTGAGACTTGCAGACCCTGTGTGGGCACAACTGGCCCCAAGGCCACATCACCTGTGTGGATGTGGGGGCACCCGCCCAAGCCCAGGACAGGGAACCTCATGACATGACGTCACCCAGAGGGGGGCCAGAGGGAGGGGCCAGAGGGACAGACGGACGGCAAGGGCCGGCGTCGGCCTGCGTGCGTGCGGAGAGCGTCTGCGTGTGCCTGCTGTGTGTCCCGCCGCCCGGGCCGCCCCCGCCCGCCCGCCCGCCCGCGCGCGCGGGGGGAGGGGGGCCTACGCACCGGCGGGGGTGCGGCGGGCTGCAGGAGCGGCGTCGGGGGCAGCCCCGCGGGGAAGGGGGCAAATGTGTGTTGGTGCTGGTGTGTGTGCTGGTGTGTGTGTTGGTGCTGGTGGAACTCCGCCCGCAGCAGAGCCCCCGGGCCCAGGGGGGCGCCGGGCCGCTCAGCGCTCTGGACCAGAAAACGCGCGTTCAGCTCTTGCCTGAGCAGCTCGTGATCTACAAGAGAAAAAGAGAGAGAGACGGAGAGGCACGTCGGCCGCGGGCTCCCGGCGGGGCGAGGCGGATAGTCACCTGGCACTCCCGGTTTCGGCAGGCCAAGCCGTGGTGGCCGCTCGCTAGGTGCGGGCCCCAGGGTGGAGGTAAGAGAGGTGCCTGTGACCAAGTACCAATCAGAATCCCCGAATGAGGCTGGCAATACATGATTGGCTGGCTGAATGAGATCAACAGGCTGGCATCTAAAGGCAAGAAAGAACACCGTGAGCCGCCGGGGGGCCCCCAGAGCCGGCCACAGGGGAGCCCTGCCCCGCCGCCCCCCCACCCCCACCCCCGCCCCGCCGCCCAGCATCCTGGTCCCATTCCGGGGCACGGAGCTGCCCCAGACCTGAGTTGGGCCGCTCAGAATCATAAAAAGAACTTGGAAACAAGACCCACGGGAAAAGAAGTCTTCAATGACCCGAGGTTCGGCTTTGAAGGGGGCGCCCTGCCGGAACCAAACGGGGAGAGAGGCCAGACGGCCGCGGTTCACCTGGAGACCCTCCTACTCCAGGACGCGCTCTACACGCCCCCCACAGACCCTGCCACACGAGGGACGAGCAGGTCCTGGAAGTCCCTATTGGCAGTGGAGCAGCTCCAGGCGCCCCTCCCCTTGACCGGGCCTGGCCAGGGCTCGGGGCGGAGCCGAGGGCTCGGTGTGGCCGCGTGCACGACCCAGGTGCAGGCAGGACGCCGCGTCTGTACTGGGCGGTGGGGCCCCCTTGGGAAAGGCAGCCTGCGGGGCCCAGAGCCCTGCCATCTGTCCATGGGGTCCTTCGGCAGGTGCGGGGTGGGGGCCTCAGGAGCCGGCACCCCTTCCCCGGGGCGAGGCCTCCCCACCTGCCCAGAGGCCAGGATCAGAGTGGAGGGGGACAGCGACCCCGGCCCCAGCCAGCACCTACCGGCAGGGTGTCCTGGGATGACCAGGCTGTTGGCCGGCAGCGCCGGGGGCGGGGGCAGTGTCGGGGGGGCGGCGAACATGGCCGCCGCGTGGTGCTGGTGCTGGGCCTGCGAGCGGAGCGCCAAGTGTGAGGTAGACAGGTGGGGGCCCGGCCCGAGAGGCGACAGGGACGCGTGCTTCGCGAGCCCGAGGCTGGCGCTGCTGCTGGCGCTGCTGCTCCTGCTGCGGGGACGCGGGGGCTCAGTGGCTGCGCGCGGGGACGGCGCGGCCCCGCCCCCCGGCCCGACCCCGACCCCGCCCACCTGAGGCTGTGCAGGCCGTTGTGCGCGGCCTGGCCGGGGCCCGCGAAGGCGCCCAGGGGCAGAGGCACGTGCGTCGGGAGCGGGGCACGGGGCTGCGGGGGCGCTGGCGGCGGCTGCGGGGTGAGGCGGGGCAGGGCGGGGGCTTCCTTCTTGACCGGCCAGGGCGGGCTGGCCGGGGCGTCCGGCGCGGGGCCGGCGGGGGGTGCGGGGCTGCGCACGGCAGGCAGGAAGGGCGGCGGCTCCGCGCTCAGCTCACGGCTGCGCTCCAGGCCCGAGACCTTGGGCGGTGCCCCGGCCTTGGCCTCGGCCTCGTCGCCCAGCGCGGGGCCTGCGGGAGAGAGAGAGGGCGGAGTGAGCTGGGCCCACGCGGCGAGGTCCTGCCCTCGCCCCAGCGCGCAGGGCTGGGGCTGCGGCTGGGGAGCTGGGGAGGAGGAGGGCTGCCCGCGCAGAGGGCCCGCAGCAATCCCTGCGCGGGCCTCACGACCCCACTTCACGGAAGGGAGACGAACGGCAGCACAGGATCGGCCCCAGCAGAGCTCCGGCCCCGAACCTGTGCTTCCCGGCCTCGGCTGCACCTCCACTTGTTGCCCTTGCGACCGAGCGACACGCATGCTAGTGACCTTTTTTCTGGAACCACCCGGGTGACCCATAGCCTGAGCCCTCTCTAGGCCCATGACCTGGGGGGAGGAAGCTGCTGCACCCCCCCCCCCCCAACATCCGCTGTCCCTCATCACCTACCCCGGCAGGTCCACCTGAGGCCGCTCCCTGGGAACCCAGCGTTTGTGCTCAGGTGTGCTCATGACCTTGAACTGCCACCTACTCACTCCAAACCCTCCTTTCCAGGCAGTGTCTCAGGTTACATGCCCCTGGGGCCCAGTAGGTTAAGAAATACCCTAAGCAGGCTAGGCAGAGGGCATGTGTCCAGGCCAGAGGAGGCTTTGCCTCGAGGGGATGGCAGCCCAGTTTCCCAGGAGTGGAAATCAGGTCGCTGAGTGTGGTCACCCTGTTTGGGCTGCTGGCGGACCTCACGTCCTCCAGGGGCCCATCCCCCCTGCAGCCACATGGCTGTGGGACCCAGGCCAGCAGCGAGACCCGAGGACTCTGCTGGAACTGCTGGGGAGTCTCTTCCCTGGCAGAAACAGGCGGCAGCAGGAAATGGCTCCTCCTGCGTCCTCTACAGTGACATCTCCCTCCTGAGCCACCACCTCATCGGTTTGCTCAGGGGCAAACCAGGGGGAGGCCACCGCCGCTAGCACTGCCATGAGAACGGGGAGCGAGCACTGCTGGCTTCAGCCCATGGGTCACGGCACGGCCTCTGCCCACACACAACAGCCTGCGGGGGCCGGCCGGCCCCTTGCACAGTGAGAGCAGCCACCTAAGAGGCAGGTGTGGGCCATGCAGACCGGTGGCCCCAACCCTCTGGCCCTCCTGGAGCCTCTCCCCTCACTGGGAAAGCACGAGCAACTCTTGATCACCCCGGGTGTGCACCTGCCGAGGCCCCTCAAAGCCTCGACTGGTTTCCTGAGCTCTGCCTGCAGCAGTGAGGGACCCGGTAGTGGGCCGAACTGTGCCAAAAAGCTGTGTCCAAGCTGTAATCCCTACTACCTGTTGATGTGACTGAATTTGGGAAAAGGGTCTTTGCAGATGTCACCAAGCTAAGAATTCTGAGATGACATCAGTCTGGAATGGGGTGGGCCTTAGATCCAGGGATGAGTGCCCTTGTAAGAGAAAAGGAGGCGGCAGCCAGGGAGGTGGGAGGGATACGGCCACAAGCCCAGAGACCCCCAGAAGTCGAAGAGGCAGGAAGGAACCTCAGAGTTTTCAGAGTGTGGCCTTGCCAACACCTTCACCTCAGACTTCTGGTCTCCAAACCTGTTGAGAGGGTAAGTGTCTGTCCATCTTGAGCTGCCCAGCTCGTGATCGTTTGTCGAAAAGGAGACAGTTCTGTGTTACCCCCAGTGTGAAATGCCAGCAGAGTGCCTTTCTCTCCCTGGACCTGTCTGGCATCCCCAACCCTGGATGCTTGGCTGAAATGCTCTGACTCGAGCGAGGACGAGCCTTCTCCACTTGAAAGCACGTGGAGGCTGTACCCTGCTGCATGGGACCTGTTGCTGCAGATGCCCGTCTGCATGTGCCGCAAAGCCCGTCCTGTGCAGTCATATCTGGATGTAGTCTTCCGAGCAAAAGGGCCCCCTCTCCGTGCTGGGTCCAGTGAGCCCCCCCTGGGCCACAGCTGGTACTGGCAGGCTGGATTACAAAGGCCCCTCCTGGCCTTGAATGGCTGGATGCCGGGGCGTTCGCTCTCTGGAGCAGTGCTGCCCAGGACAGCTTTGGGGCACCATGAAATGCTGTGCACCTGTGCCACCCGCATGGGGGCTACCGGCCAGAGGAAGGGCTGCTGTGCAGGGAGTCTAGTCACTTCATGTCAGTGTGAGTCACGTTTGCAGTGGTGGCACTGGTGGCCAGCCTACACTGTGGCAGGGGTGCCTCAGCAGGCCCCAAACCATGACCTGCCAGTTGTCCCCAGAACACCTGACCCCGTGAGCCTGGGGGAGGGTCTGGGAACATGCACTACTAACAGTCCCGGGGAAAGGGCAGGAACCCCACTTTGGGAACCACTCTTCCAGTGCTGGCCCTGATCCTGACTTCTGCTTTCCTTGTGGCTTTCGCTGGGGGGGGCTGTAAATCATAGCACCTAACTCCTGCCTCAGGCTCTGCATCCAGAATCCGACCCACAATAGCGCCTAACCTGGAGCCCACTCTCTTGCCCTGAGAGGCCCACTGCTCCCTCCGATGATGACTTCAGGAGTGTGTCCTGTCCCTTCCTAGAGGCCAGGAGGTGAAGCTAAGGAACGTGCTTACCTTTATCGGCTGCTGGGGCAAAGAGCTTCTCGGAGCCCACAGATGCCTGGAAGACAGAGAGGAGGATCAGAAACTAGAGGGAGCTGAGGGCCTGGGGTGAACTAGGCTCTTACCCCGGCCCCCAGGAAACAGGTCTGGGCAGGTTTTGTGCCTGCGAGGGCTGGGAAGAATGTGTCCTCCTGTGCCCACAGCCTCCACAGAGGAGGGCGAGTATGCCCAGGCCCAGCTTTGAGCAAGTGGGCACATAGGTCACTCAGCCTGTGAACCAAGGACGCCCTGCTCAGCAGAGATGTGGGGGCTCAGGGTGGCCCTGCCAGTGGGGGGCTGGGACCTGGGACTTGGGTGTCTCTTGGCAGTGTTAGACCCAGGGACCCGATGACTCCGCCGGGCCTGGGCCTGGAGGAGGGAGCAGAGCCTGGGACCGAATGGGCCGCGGGACAAAATGTGGTCACGGTTTGGCCCAAGTCACAGGTCTGGGGACCACGGCTGTGACGAGGTATCGGCTGTCCAGGGAGGAGCGTTCCACTCCAAGTGGTTTCTGATGGACCCCACCTATGAGCTTCTCCTCCTGGGGAGACACCCACGTGCACGCAGGGTTGCAGGATATTGGGGTGAGGACGTGGTCCTGGGTGGAGACCTCTGCCACGGCTCATGGGAAGGAGCTCCATTAAGACTGCCCTGACTAGACCTTTTTTTGCTACTTGATTTTTTTTACAGATTTTATTTTTTTAAATCACGGATTTATTTATTTTGAGAGAGAGCGAGTGGGGAGGGGAGAGAGAAAGAATCCCAAACAGGATTCAGCACAGAGCCTGACGTGGGGCTCGAACTCCCGAACCGTGAGGTCGTGACCCGAGCCCAAATCAAGAGTCAGATGCTTAACTGACTGAGCCACCCAGGCGCCCCTAACGATTTTATTTTTAAGTAATCTCTACACCCAACGTGGGACTCGAATTCACAACCCCGAGATCACCAAGAGTCGCACGCTCTTTCAACCAAGCCAGCCAGGCACCCCACTAGTTGACTTTTTTAAAAAAAAAGCTTCACCGGTGGTGCATCTGGGTGGCTCAGTTGCTTAAATGTCCGCCTCTTGATCTCATCTCGAGTCTCGATTTCAGAGTTAAAAATTAAGATAAAAACAGCTTCACTGAGCTAAAACTCACATGCCATACAATTTACCTGTCAAAGGTGACAATTCAGCGGTTTTAGTGTATTCACAGCACTGTCCCCTCGGTGAGGCTTAGGACATTTTCATCAGCCCAAAAGGAAACCTTGAGGTCTTCAGCCATCGCCCCAACCCGCGTGCCCCCTGGCTGCAGGACCACTGCCTCTCCAGCGTGCGCAGAGGCCCTGGGCCGCACTCTCACCGGCTGCTGTTGGTGGGTGTGGCCAGGCGTCGGTGACACCGGAGGGCACGAGGCCAGCCGCTATGACAACCAGAGAACACCTGGTGCTGGGG
>NW_026057587.1:4700444-4704653 GCF_023721935.1 Panthera uncia | reverse complement strand
GGGGGGGGGGGAGACAGGAAAAGGTGCAGCCACCGTAGAGGACGGGACAGAGGCTTCTCGGGAGATGGAACACGGAATCAGCACAGGATACCGCGATCCCACTTCTGGATACGTACTCCCCCAAACCGAGAGCAGAGTCTTTCACAAATACTTGCACACGAGTATTCACAGCAGCCGACAAATGGCCCGGCGTCCATCAGCAGATATATGGACACACAGAATGTGCTCCATTTGTGCAACCAGCCCTACAAAGGCAGGCAGTTCTGACACGTGCAGCAACATGGATGGACCCTGACGACACGATGCTGAGACAGGCTAGTCCAGCACGAACACCGTGGGATCTGCTCAGAGGACGTCAGATCCCGCTTATCCGACGGGTCAGAGCCGCACGGAGTAACGGGGTTGCCGGGCGGGCCGGGGAGTTAACGTTTAGGAGAGACAGTGTCCGCTTTAAAGGTGACGAGAGTCCTGAGGTGGACGGTGGCGGAGGCCGCGCAGCAGTGTGAATGTGCTTTTAATGCCTCTGAACTGTGCACTTAAAAATGGTGAAGATGCCAAATTTTGTTATGTGTAATAAACACAAAATTAAAAAACCCACTAAGGGAGCTTTCTGGACCGATGAAAACGTTCTCTATCTCACTGTGGTGGTGGAAACATAAACACGTGTATCTGTCAAAGTGCATTAAGCTGTACATTTAAAATAGGAGTGCTCTGGGGCGCATGCGGGGCTCAATCAGTTACGCACCCAACTTCAGCTCAGATCACGATCTCACGGTGTGTGGGTTTGAGCCCCGCAACAGGCCCTGTGCTGACAGCTCAGAGCCTGGAGCCTGCTTCGGTTTGTGCCTCCCTCTCTCTCTGCCCCCTCCCCAACTCGTGCTCTCTCTCTTAAAGAGCAATAAACTTTAAAAATTTTTTTATAATGTTTATTTTTGAGAGAGAGACAGAGCATGAGCAGGGGAGGGGCAGAGAAAGGGGGAGACACAGAATCCGAAGCAGGTTCCAGACTCTGAGCTGTCAGTACAGATCCCGACGTGGGGCTTGAACTCACGGACCGCAAGCCAAAGTTGGACGCTCAGCCGACTGAGCCACCCAGGTGCCCCTCTTTCTTTTTCTTTTTCTTTTTCTTTTGAGAGAGACAGAGTGCAAGTGGGGAAGGGGCAGACAGAGGGAGAGAAAGGATCCCAAGCTGGCTCTGTGCTGCTGGAGCCCCACACGGGGCCTGACCTCACGAACCGCGAGATCACGACCTGAGCCAAAATCAAGAGTCGGATGCTCAACCGACTGAGCCCCCTGGGCGCCCAAAGAGAAATAAACTTTTCAAAAAAATAAGAGCACCTCATGGCAGGTAAATTATGGTGCCGGACAGTCACAAGATGTGGCACTGACCCGACAACAGGCCCACTGGTGGACAGAACAGAGACGAGAATCCAAAGCAGACCCAGGCCCATGTGGGACCCAGGCCGGAGGCTGCTAGTCTGTGGGGAAAGGGCACGTCGTTCAAACGAACGGTGTGTGACGGGAGCTTGCTGCTTGGGAAAAGGGGAAGCCGAGACCCCCGTTTCGCCCCCCGCCCAGACTGATCAGGGATGTAAACGTGAAACACGGAACCACAGATGCGAGAGGAAACGTGTCGGCGCGACACTTCACGAGCACACCGGAAGGAGGTTAGCCCTTTATAATCGTGTCCCGGTACCAGGAAGAAAAGAGAGCGGTGAGTGCAGCCCCCACAACACAGGCTGGGGCGCCAGGAGCTGGGCCCCTGCACCAGGACGTCTCACACCATGCACTGTCACGGAGCTCGCGGTGGCCAGGTGGGCCCCCGAGGCAGCAGAGTCCCAGACGAGGAAGGTGGGTGCGGCCAGCAGTGCTGGGAAGGGTCCTTCCTGCCCGGCCCGCCAGACCACGGAGGCCGCGTGCGGCCTCCTGACCCACCGCCAGCCCGGCCGGACGCGCCGCGCTCACGCACGGGGGCACCACAGCCGTGACCTCCTTCCAAGTTTGTTTCCTTGCCAGTGTGCTTTTTCCAGCACATTCTACCTAGTGAGGCGTCCCCATGGGGGTGCGGAGTCCACCAGAGCTGGGGGGCTGCAGGGGCAAGATGCTGCAGGCCGTCAGCCCTGGTGGGGAGGGGGCAGTGCAGCCCAGGAGACCAGCGGCGCCGGCCCCCAGCCCACCTGGATCCGGGGACCAGGGCGAGGGCGGCTCATGCCAGGCCGCTTTATGGCAGGTGTGGCCCCACCTCTGCACGTGCAGGTGTGAGGCCAGGTGCCTGATGCAGGGCCTGCCCAAAGACCCCCATTTGTCCTGAGCCGGACCTCACCACGACCCAAGGAGGAGGTCCCGTAGGGCCACACAGCAGTGCTGGAGTGACAGCCGTCCCGCTGTGGCCCTTACCAAGGCTTGGGAACGTGCTCACAAGCCGATTCCTCACAAAGCTAAGAGCACCTTCTATCATCAAGTCAGCCAGCACAAGTCACTCCCAGACTTCAACACCCGACCACACCCTGCAGGGCTGTGGGAGACCTCACTCCGGGCCCCCTCCCCGATCTGGGACCCAACTGGCTGCACCGCCTGCTCTCTTCAGGCTCCAGCGGCGCCCCCTCCGCGGTGCCCAGAGCCAGCACAGGCCCGGCTGACCAGGGGTCCCAGCCTGGGGTGGGGGTGGGGGGGTGGAGGGGAGCAAGTTCACTTAAGGCCGCACAGGTTCAGTTCAAGGCCTGGGGCTCGAGTACCCACTCCCAGGGCCAGGAGGTGGCGCACAGGCTCTGGGAAATTCAAGGGGAGCAGAGGAGAGGGGGAGGGGGGAGGGCCTTCCCCACCACTCCCAACCCTGGATGCCGGCCTGGCAGAGGCAGGAAGGGAGGCCACTGTCCTAGGTCCATCCGGTCCCCACACCCCCAACTGCCACAACGGACCCAAGTCAAAGTTTGCTTGGGGAAGTTGAGGGAACTGAGTCCCTGCAGGGATCCTGGGAAGGGGCCTGGACATCTGGCCAGGCACAGCCATGCCCATCTGGGAAGGCTCTAAACAGACATGGCAGGCACGCTGGGCGCTCACAACCTCTGCAGGGCCGTGGCCCAGGTTCCAGCCCCCTTCCCAGGGCAGGCAAACAGGCGCGCGCTCCTGCCGGATCCCACCCGGCACGCACTCCCTCTGTTCCTTCCCTTCCAGGAGGAGGGGTCTGGAGCTGGCCAGCTGACCCAAGGCGGGTGGGCAGCCCCCAGAGCCGTGCAAATAACTTCCCAAGGGTTATCTACTGGGACGTGACCCAGGCAGCCACATCTTCTCCAAACCTGGCACTGAGCCAGTGTGGGGGTGGAAGGAAGGGGTCACTCAGGGCCACAATACAGGTGGGAGGTCTCCGGGTTGCAGGTTCAGGGTCTCGGGGGAGGGGGCACGCCCGTCAGGGTGAGTGTCAAAACCCGGCACTAACTCCCCCTGGGTGCACAATCCCGGCCGCAGGCGGAGGTCACGGCGCGCTTTGTCTGCGAGGACCCGACCCCGCGGGGCAGCCTCGGCTCAGACACGCGGCACAGCCTCCGCCGGCCGCGCCCCGCCCCAGACAAAGAACTCCAACTCCGGGCAGGTGAGCGCGGAGGGCGCCGGGAACCGGGGTGGCCGGGACCCCGCCGGAGCGCAGACAAAAGCGCGCGTCCCCCACGACGCCCGGCCCCGCCTCCGCCGCGGGCCCCACCAGCCCCCCGCCGGCCAAGGCCCAGGACCCTCTGCGGGGATGCACCCCCTGCCCGCCTGCCGCCACGTGGGCCGCCGCCGGAGAGACACGGGGTCTCCGCGCGCCTGGCTCGCGGGAGAGACGGGGTGGGCAGAGCGCCGAGGGCCTCTCCTGGGCCCCCGCGCCTCTAGAGGGGGCGGTCGCTCTCCTGTCCCTGGCCCCCGAAGTCCAGAATCCCTCCCCCGAGCCACCAGCGCGCACTCACCGCGCGGGCGCCCCGGGTCAGAAGCGCTCTGCTGGCAGTTGCCGCTAGTCCTCAGGCCGGAGCCGGAGCCGGAGCCGGAACCGGAGCCGGGCGGCATGGACGCGGGCGGCGGAGCGCGGGCCCCCGCCGCCTCTGCCCGTCGAGGTGGCCCCTCTCCCGGCGCGCCCTGCCTAGCCGGAGCCCGCGCCGGGGACGCGCATGTCCGCCGCGCCGCCTCGGCGCGCTCCGGGCGGCTCTCGGGGCGCGCTGGGCCCCCGGCGCCGTCGGC
>NW_026057587.1:4668385-4700044 GCF_023721935.1 Panthera uncia | reverse complement strand
CGGGCGGGCGGGCGGGGCGGGGCGGGGGCGGGGCGCGGGCAGGCCCGACTAATCCAGCCCCGAGGCGCGGATCTGCCCGCGCCGCGCCGTAGACCCGTCGGAGCCTCGCCGCTCCCTCTCCGCTTCTGGGTCGGCGCGCGCCGCGCCCGCTCTGCTGCGCGCTTTATGGGCCCGACCCCTCCCACCCGCGGCAAGTTCTGCACGGCTTCTAAGCTCAGTTTACAAAAGGGGAAACTGAGTCACTGAGCCGCGAGGAAAGAGGACACAACTCGCACGGCCGCTCACGTGAGCCCCGCCGTCCCTGGGGCTCGGTTTCACCATCCTGCGAAACGGGGATGCACCGTGGGGAAGGATCCAAGCAGTTACTTTACGTGCAAACGCCTGCTGCGCAGCACGCGCCGCCGGAGCCGCCTGGCCGCTCGGTGGGAGGAAGCCCACCTTGTGATCAAGGCAGAACCACCGCCCCTGGCGACGCCCAGTAGGTGCGGGCCCTGACCCGGGCGCACCGGCGGGGTACAGCTTCCCAGAGCGAAAAGCGCGCTGTGAGGGAATCCACGCAAACCCACACGCTCCGGGGCACCAGGCTATCAGCTCTGGTGGGGCGTCCAAGGACCCCCGGCTCAGAACTCGCAAACACCCGGCCCAGGCTGTGAGAATCAGCGTCTGAGTCCATTGAGGGGGAGTGTCGCGTAGCCACTGGGAGACACCCTCGGTCACCAGCTCCAGGATCCTATGCGCTGGGCCCGAGGTTTCTGCTAAATACCCACAGCGTACACATTTAAATAGGGCGCGGGAAAGCTCCAAGGGTACAGAACAAATGACTAACAGTGACACTCAGGTGGGGGCCTTAAGTCCTTTTGTTCTGTTTGAATTATTTACCAAATACATGTATTCCCTTCTCCCTGCAAATTAACGCCATTCCCCCAGAGTCCTGCTGTTTCCTGCCATAAAAACAGCAAACACTGCTGCGGGTCAGACATCCTGCTAAATGCCTTGCAACTACGAAATCGCCAGGCCCTCATGCCTATACCCGTTAAGGACACCCCGTCATCCCCATTTTACTGATGAGAAAACTGGGGTAGAGACGTGAGGTGACCCACCTGAAGTCATGCTGCTGTTCGGGGGCAGAGCTGGGGTTTGGATCCCAGCAGTCTGCTTTCCATGGGTGTAGCCAAGACATTCTTTTCCTCTGGGAAGGCAGCAGAGGCCAGACCCGGTGGGAGAGTCAGGGGCGGGGCTCTGCCTCCCAGGTGGGTGTCTGCGGGCTTGTGTGCCTCTCACCTGCCACACCGTGCCCCAGAGGGTTATGGGCTCCCACACGGCCCTGGCTCCAAGGCCTCTGGCAGTGGAGTGTCCCAATTTGCCTCTCCGTGTTCAGCAGCTAAAGAGCCCTGAGAGATGTCATGCCCTAACCCCATGAATCTGTGAATAGGTACCGACGTGACAGGGTGGAATTAAGGTTGCTAACCAGCTGACCTTGAGATGGGCAGATGATTTGGGGGTGGTAGTGTAATCACAGGGTCCTTACAAGTGGAGGGAGATGGGAAGATGCCACCCCAGTAGCTGTGAAGACTGAGGCAGGGCCAGGAGCCGGGAGTGTGGGTGCCATCTGCGGCCAGAAGAGGCAGGGAAGGGATCCTCCCCTGGAGCCTGAGGGACAAGCCCAGACACACCTTGACTTAACCCCGTGATGTGTGTTGGAGTTCTGGTTTCCAGAAGTGTGAGATAACCAGTCTGTGGGGAGCTCAGCCCCCAAGTGCAGGTAGCTTGTCCCTGCAGCCACAGGAAACCCTTAGGTTTGCGACCGAGACCCCGATGAGGGGATGGAATGCAGAAAGACGGGCCCTTGGGCCACAGAGAGCTGGTGCCCCCCGTAAGTCTGCCTGCAAATGCCCATCGGCAGGCCTGGGTCCTGCTTACAGCCTAGTGGGAGCAGCCGGCAACGCTCAGGGAAACAGGCAAGACGATGCACGCAGGGTGGGCAGGAAGGGCAAATGGGGCGGGGAGATAGATGGGTGTCCTCCTCCGAGTGGCTGTCAGGGAAGCCCCTGCAATCAGGGGCCTCTGAGCAGAGATGCAGGGGACCAAGCTGAGGGGAACCCTGGGGAAGAGCTCTTCTAGGGCAGCTAACAGCCAGTACTAAGGTCCTGAGGCAGGAACAACCTGGCAGGGCCTTGAGGGAGCAAGAGAAGTGGTTCCAGGTTTTAGCGGGGGAGAGGGGGACGGGGGGAGCAAGGAGCCCAGCTGGGAGCTGCTGTGACAAGCCAGGTGGTATGGCGGCCAAAGGGAGTGGGTGGTGACGGGGCTGTTCCATCAGAGGTGACAGGTGGCAGTGGTGACAGAAGCGTGGACCTCTGTGGGGCGAGGTTGGCCAGGGGCCTGCATGGGGCCCTGCCCTGCCATCACTCTTGTCCACCAGGGGCTTGCTGCCGAGGCCCAGAGAGGCCTGCGTGGAAGCAGGAGGGGGAGGGGACGACAGCGCACACAGGCCTGCGTGGAGTCCAGGCTCCGTCATTTCCTCGGGACCCTGGACAGGCCCCACCCTCCTGGGGGCAGACGTACGCCAAGTCGGGTACTCCTCGTAGTCTGAGCACGAACCCTCGGGGCCCCCAGAGGTATGTTCTACCCTTGTGCCTCCTACAGCGGAGGGACCCAGGTGGCTGGACACCTTACCGCTGGTGGAGTCAGTGGGGGTGCAGAGGGCAGGTGGGGACCACGTGGCACTGTGGAGCCAGTTCAGGCACTGGCAGGAGAGCCGGGAGATGCACTGTCTGAGGGGGAGCCCCGGGGTCTGGCCATCCGGCCGCTGCTGAGGTCTCAACAAGGCCCCTGCTCCTCTGTCCGGCCTGCCAAGCACAGCCCCAGGCACCAGGCCCCAGGAGAAGCCTGTCTTCCTATAAAATGTGGTCTTCGTTTCAAACATCGCCCCCCAGGCCGCCTCGGGCACTGGTTATTCTTGAGAGCCCCCACCCCCACCCCCTCCAGTCTGGAGGTACAAGTGGCCTGAGAACCCAGGGCAGGTCTGGGTTTAGGAAGGAAGGCAGCTGCGACATGAAAGGTCTGACGGGGGGAAACCTAGAAGGAAACAGAGCGGCAGGTGACAGGGAGGCGGCGGCCAGACCTAATCAGACGTAACCCCCTCAGGGCTCACCCGGGGTTCAACAAGCAGCATCACACCAGCAGCTGTCGTCACAGGCAGCTCCAAGGCAGCTCCAGGATAGGAGTCGTCACGGGAGTTCCTGGAGGGGGCACTGGGAGCCACATCAGCCCCGTGCAGGTGACAGCCACCACCACCCCCCCCCCGCGCCCCCCCCCGCCCCCAGCGGGGTCTGCCGGTCCTCCCCCAGGGGTTCTCCCGTGCTAGGCCACACTGCGAACGTGGCGGGGGCGCCCGGGGAGGCAGGCCGCCCCGCGGGGGGGGCCAGCCCCCCCCCCCCCCCTGAGCCCCCCCCCCCGCAGGCCACGTCCTGGGGGTAAGTGGCTGCTGAGGCTGCAGATAAAAAGGCATGGGGCCCATGACAGGGAGACCAAGGACAGGGCCCTGGCCGGGGGGGTCTCAGGGAGGGGGACAGGCTGGCCAGGCCTGAGTGCCCTCTCCTCCCTCCCTGGTCGTCCTGGCCACGTTGGGAGTGTGGCCTAGCACGGGAGAACCCCTGGGGGAGGACCGGCAGACCCCGCTGGGGGCGGGGGTGGCGTCCGGCGTTGGAAGAGAAAGGCCCACAAATCTCACCGACGGGCTGACAGAGGCTGAAATCAGACCCCGCTCAAACAGCGAGCTCTGCCTCCTTACTGACCGGGAGCTACCAGTCCAGTGCCTACAGCCATGGGGGAGTCCAGACGGTGCCAGCGACACGGCGTTTCAAAGAACCGAGACAACCCCCTCGGAAGCCCATGGAGGGCCTGCCAGCACCGGGAGAACGGCCTCCGGGACGCTGCCCGGAGCCACAAGGCTCTGAAGGTGCCTGGCCTGGGCGCAGGGGGCCTGGGCCGTCCACCGTCCAAACACCGTGGCCATGGCAGCTCTGTGGCTTGTGCTGTTCAGGAGGTGGATGCGAGGGACGGGGCAGCCCGCTGCACTGGCTGGACAGTGGCCCCATACGATACGCCCACCCAGAGCCTCAGAATGTGACCACGGTGGCATCAGGGTCTCTGCAGGGGTGATTAACATAAGGGTATCGAGATGAAATCTGGATCAGGGCGGCCCTAAATCCAAGGACTCTGTCCCTCCAAGAGGAGAGACAAGGAGAAGCCATGTGACGACGGAGGCAGAGACGGGAGGGTGGAGCGGAGACCCCCCCAGGCCGGAGGAGGCAGGAGGGACCCTCCCCTGGAGCCCCGAGGGCGCACATGCC
Organism: Panthera uncia; assembly: GCF_023721935.1. NCBI lineage: Eukaryota > Metazoa > Chordata > Mammalia > Carnivora > Felidae > Panthera > Panthera uncia. The sequence goes on along the minus strand of NW_026057587.1, from coordinate 4,695,692 downwards.
CTGCCCACACCTGGATTCTGGACTTCTGGCCCCAGACCCGTGGGAGAGGGGCTGTTCACTGTCCCCCCCCCCCCCCCCCCCCCGCTCCTGCACTGGCCACTGCCCTTGTCACCAGATGGCAGGGAGGCTTGGCTCTTCAGGCCTTCCCCTCTGGGGTTAGGGGGCTACAGGCCCCCGGGGGGATGGGGCTGGGGGACCCCCAAGGGGCAGAGGACTGTGGTGGGGCCAGGGTGGGCGTGGGAGCTCCGACCACCCGAGGCCCCAGCAGGCGCGGGGCTTGACCCCCCCGCTAACCCCTGCCTCATCTACCCCTTGGTCTGCAAGCTCTCACTGCCTCTTCTAGCGCCCGGCCGGCTGACTTGCGCCCAGCCACACCTGCTCGGAAAGACCCTGGGGTTCCCACCGTGCCCCCACCTGTCCTGGAGGTGAGTACCACCCACCCTAAAGCCTTCACCAGGCCCGTGAGGTCAGTGGGGCAGGTGGGGTGTGGAGGGACTATGATCCCTCTGGGCACAGAGGGGAGCAGACCCACAGGGGCAGCGGCCAAACAGACAGATGGCCCCTCTCTCGGCCCCCCACCCCAGGCAGGCCCGGTATGACCCCCGGGGTGGGGGGACATGGGGGGGGGGTGCCCCAGGCCCCACACCTCCACGTCCTGCTTAGCTAGTTCTGGAAGGGACAGAGGGACACACAGCCCCCACCATCTGGGCCTGTCACTCCACTGAGTTGGAAGGGGACAGGTTCCAGGCCGGCTCTGCACGCAAGCTGTGTGACCTCAGTACCTCTGCTCTCTGCTGAACGCCGTGGGTCCCGGAGTCAGTGCTCGCCCCCACTTTCTGTCCCCGGAGAGTGGCTCCACATCTGCTGTGTCCTGCCGGCTCCAGCCGGGGCCGTGTGTGCACCCACGGAGGGGCCCAGCGGGGCTGTGGGGGCATGCTCCCTAGCGCTGGGGCCAGGCTGGCCCCGGTGGGGCGGCCCAGGGCGGCTGTCCCAGACCAGCAGGGCCCTGAGGCATCATCTGGCTGCAGGGGAAACCCGTCCTCTTCCCCAGCCTGTTTCCCCCAGACCCTGTGTCACTCAGGCTCCCGTGAGGTGAGTGTTTGTCACTCGCAACCCAAGGCATCCTGGTCTCCCTCACCTCCCTCACCCTGCCCTGCTTCTTCTGGGCCCCTGGTCGTAAAAGCACTGTCCACCCTGTGCTATGGCCTGAGACCTGGGCATCGTACCCCAGCAGTAGTAGGAGAGCGGCGGTCTCTATGACACCCGTGTCCTAATCCTCGGAGCCTGTGAACATGTCGTCGGTCACCCTACAAGGCCACAGGGCTTTACACACTGGGTTAAGGAGGACGCAAGCCTGGAGGACCCTGGCGAACCCAACCTGGTCACAAGGGTCCTTAGAAGAGGGAGGAAGAGGAGGAGGGGGAGGAGGGTCAGATCCGAGAAGACGTGACAACAGAGGTGGAGACCTGATGTGAGGAGCCGGCGGGGAGGCCACACGGCTGGAAAGGAATCGTGTGCTCCCTGGAGCCTCCAGAAGGAGCCGCCTAGGCTGACGCTTCCGTTCTGGCCTTGTGAAACCCATTTTACACTCGCCACCTCCACAACTATAAAGCTTGAGCTGTTTGAAGCCACTGAGTTTGTGACAAGTTGTCACAGCAGGTGCTAAGGTGACCCCCACCCCTGCAGCCAGAGCCCAGGCCACACCACCTCTGCCAGGACACCATGGCCTGACCATCCCGGGGGGGGCCTCCAGTCCTGGTGGATCCTCACTCTGGGGGACCCGGGGCATATCACTGAGGCTTTCTGTCCCTCAGATGCCCTACTCAGAACGGGTAACAGAGGGTTATCTGGGGCCAGGTGAGCTGATGGTCCTTGCTGGGACCTACATGCCACACCCAGTGCCTGTCTGGACCCTCAGTAAGCAAACAGCCCAAGACCCTGCCTTGGACAGACCCAGGAAAGACACTGTGGGCACAGCTCAGAGTGGGGGTTGGCTTCACTGCCCCCGCCCCCACCACCACGCCATTCCCAGCACCCACATGGGGTGCAGGGGAGCACAGGCTCCCTGCACCGTCATCCCCACGGCAGCTGGCCGGGAGGCAGGACGGCAGGTGAGGGGGACAGGAGGGCCTCCTACGGACTCCTGGGCAGGTGTTCGCGGGAGCGGGTCTAGGAGAGCCACGTGGGGAAGCAGGGAGCTCCGAGGGCCAGGAGGCTTCCTGCAGGAGGGGCTGCAGGTGCTAATTCGGGAGGCAGCTGGCCTGGGGGGCAAGTACAAGCGCCCCCGTCCCCGCCCCCACCAGAGGGGGGTGATCCCAGGACACAAGCGGGTGCTGGTCTGAGCACGGGCCCTCCTCCTCCCAGGATCCTTCTGGTTACGGGCCGGAGGGCAGGGGCTCCGCTATTTGGTCCACGGCGCCCTCTCCTTGCAGTTCACGGGGGCCCGGGAGGTGGACTCTGTGAGCCTCATTGCAGAGATAAAGCAGAGGTTCAGAGAGGACCCCAGTCAGGCACAGAGGAGCCTGGTCCAGAGCGTGTGCTCCCTGCAGACAGCACACAAGGAGCGAGGCTGACCCAGGGGCACAGATGCCCGCTTGGCTCATTTGGGGCAGCCCCCAACGTGCTGTGTATGGGCCAGATGCTCGCACCTATGCCTGGAACGCTTGCGTCCACCCCAGACCACAGGCACCCCTGTGACCCCCACTTAGCAGAGAGGAAGTGAAGCCCGGAGGGTGCGGGCCGGCCGTACAGGTGCCGGTGGCCACAGACGACCCCTGCCCCCACCGGCTGGCCAGCTGCTCAGGAGCAGGCAGAGCCTGGCGCTGGGGGTGTGTCCTCACAGGGGATCTGGCAGGCCAGACAGACAGCCTGCCTACGAGGGAGCGCGCGGCCTCGGCCACCTGGTGGGGCCACTTGGGCAGACGGCAGCCAGTCCAGGCCCAGGAGGCTGCCTAGTGAGCCCCACGCAATTTTTCACCCCATACTTTTCCAATAAAAAAGCGGTTAGACACCACCCACAGCCTTGCGGCGGGGCCATCTGGCAGCCCAGGCTGCCTTCCCTGCCAGCAGCCAGCGCCCGCAGTAGGGCCGGGATGGGGTGCTCAGGGGTAGAGCCTGGCCTGTCAGGAGGGGTGGGGGTGGCCACCCGCAGGGGGAGGCGACGGGGGAGGCGACGGGGAGGGTTGGGGGTGGCCACCCACAGGGGGAGGCGACGGGGAGGCCTTCCTCCAGGGATGCTGTTGGGCGGACACAGAGCCCAAGGCCAGGGGTGAACCGGGGGATGGGTTGGCAGCAGCCCAGGGGACCAGTGAGGGAGGGGCGGCAGGGCCGACAGAAGGCGCGGGTGCATCTGACCTCAGACCCTGGCAGGTCTAGGAGGAGCAAACAGGCTGGCAGAGAGGGAGGCTGGCCCGCTCGCTGCCCCGTCCGGGGGGTGACCTCCCTGGGTGCTGCCCACCGGCCATGCTTTCCCGGGCCCAGTGCGCGCATCCTGCCAGCGCGGAAAGATCCAGGGCCCGAGCCGCACACTGTCGCCCTCCTGCCCGGACTGCACATGCAGCCCCCCCCCCCCCCCGCCCCAGCCCCAGAGCCGCGTCGGCGTCTTCTGCCCGCCACACAGCAAGCAGAGTGACAAGTGGAGCCCGTTCCAACGCTGTGTGGTACACGAGTGCCCCGGGGCTGAGCGAGTGTCTGGGAGGCACCCCGTGGCCAGGCCCCAGGTGGATGGCTCTGTCTCTCACTCCCGTGCTCTTACAGTCCTATAAGATCAGGGCTCTGCCCTTCCAGAAATACTGTGGGGACACCTGACCTTCCTCCCCTGACCAGCTCCTCCTGGAAGGGGCGAATGACCTCACCCTGCCGTGCGCCTGGAGACAGGTCGGGGCTGCAGAGGGCAGAGGCCCTTCTCTGGCTCCTCTGGCAGGTGAGCTGGATGGGGGGCGGGGGTGGGGGGTGGGGGGGGGAGGAGCTGAGTGTGCAGGTGAGCTGGACCAGGGGGTGGGTGGGGGAGGAGAGTGCACCACACCCTCTGAGCTGCACCTGCCTCTTGATGGGCTGGGAGGAAGTTACCCGTCACCCAGAAACCCAGCCTGGGTCAGCAAAGGAAGGCAGAAGGAAGTCGGGTCTCTCTTGCTATCCGAACTCACTAGTCACCCCCCTAAACTCCAGAACCAAGCGGTTTTGAGTAAGGGGGTGTCCTTGCCGTGGGGGAAACTAAGGGGTCTGCGCCGCAGGCAACACCCACCGGGCACGGTATCCCCGTGCAGCCCGGAGGGACAGGGGCCTCTTGGGACAGTGGTTCCCCCTCAGCTTCCCACTATGATCTACACAAGGGGCCCGTGTGAACTCACGCACTCTCCCTCCCTCTCTCTCTCCCTCTGCTCCAGCCCCACCGGACATTCTGCACCAACATTCCCCGCCTCACCACGCAGGAGGCGATCGGTGCGGTGGGAGGTGAGCTGCGGGAGACGTGGCACCGCGGCCTTCACGGGCAAGGGGTCACTGTGAGGGGGGGAAAGCCGTATGTGAAGTCTGGCCGGGCCGACAGGCAGCAGCCTGCTGAGCACGGACAGCCCAGCCTGCACTTTCAGCTGAGAGAGACCAAGTCCTCTATCAAATCACTGTTCACTCCCGTTTCCACTACGGCAGCCACACGCGGGCCCTAACCAACGTGGGCCGTGTGGCTGAGCTGGCATGTGCTCCTTGAGCGCCAGGACTGAGGGCCGGGAGGTCCCGGTGTGCGGGCAGTATGGGTCTCTGCGTCGGATGAGGGCAGACCTGGGAGGGGACCAAAGGGCCTGTGCTCTGTCCAGATGCGAGGCAGTGAGGGCGGGGGGAGGCGGGGCTGGACCTCTGCAGCACAGGTACAGTGGCCCGACCGGTGCCGGTCCACCAGGCACGGCCCACCCCAGGGGCAGAGAGGCAGAGATGCAGACACGCATCGGCGGTGGGTGGCGAACCGTTCCTCGGGGAGGCCTCGCTCCAGGCAGCCTCTCTGAGAAGCAATCCTGAAGCTTTAGGGCCCCGTCCGGGCCCTCACCCACCCAGCCTGTGCAGAACCAGGGTCGGCTGCGTGGAGTCTCGGCCCCGGCTTGGGCCTCCCTCCCAAGCTGCGCAGGGACGCGGCCTACTGTCACAGACGATGCAGACACTCATGGGAGCGGCGAACCCGGGTGACCAGGGACCAACCTGAGCCCTTTCCCGGGCTCTCCAGCCGAGGGCTTGCTGAAACACGGTGGCTCGCTCACTCTGACTTAACTGACTCAGAGCTTGCCGTGGCCCAAGACAGGTGTCTCTATGACCCTGGTGCGGGCAGGGATGATGGGGCGGGAGACGGGGGTGGGGAAGTGGGGGAGGGGGCGGCCCTGCTTCCTCCTCTGGCCCCAGCCTCCCCGAAGCTGGGGACAAGGGGAGGCATGGCCCGCCACCTGACCTGCGATGGAGCCAGAGGCCGTCACACGCTAGGGCGGGATGTGCGGTCACATCACCCGTGCAGACCACGGCCATGGCTGGGGCCCAGCACACAGCGGTGGGGGAGGCTGGCCCTGCCCATGGCCACCATCCCCCTTCCTTCCCAGGACCCGCAGCTACGGGCCCCAGTCACAGCCCGAGGCGGGTCTGGGCCAAGTGACCACACCTCACACGGCAGAGACATGGGCCCCAACACAGACCCCAGCCAGCCCCTCCAGGCAGGGGGCCCTGGAACCCAGACTCTGGCCGTCCTAACACCCTCTAGGGCAGCAGTTTACGAGGGGATCCGCAGGAAGACGAGAACCCTCAGCTCCAGGCCCTGCCCCGCACCCGTCCGCGGTGCACCCCACTGCCCACCCCGCACCTGCTCTCCCCCGTTCCCCGGCCGGGACCGGCCTGTGGGCTCCCTGTTGGATGTGAGTGCGGAGGAGGCCAAAGCTCCGGCCTCCTGCTACCCTCGGCCGTGGCCTGCCACCCGCTCCAGGGCACTGACGGCCACGTCAGCAGTGACCTCTCGTTCCTGGGGCGCGGTCTCCACCTCTTGTAGCAGGGCTGGACTCACAAGCAGAGAACAGGCAGGACCGGGCGCGACCAAGGGGCCAGGCCGAGCTCTGGAGGCCCCTAGGGGGCCAGGGTCGGCCCTGTGCTGCCGGAGGGAAGGAGGCAGCGGTTCTAGGTGGCGGGGTACCAACCGCAGCAGCGTCAGGGCTTGGACAGATGGAAGGAACCAGCGTGGGGGTAGCGGTTCAGTTTCTCCTGTGGAAACAGGCCGGGGTCCTAATGGCAGCGGCCGGCGGCCTCTGGAACCCCCTCGAGCAGGCCCTGGCCTCAGAGAGAGCTGCCTACAAGGTGTTTTTAGATCAAGGACAGGCCGAGGGCGACGCGGTGGCCCAGGCGCATAATCTAACTCACTCAGGAGATCTCGGAACGACTGTTCCCGTGGACACACGCCCATCCCGGGGCCCATGACAGCCACGGAAGTGCCTCAGGGGACCCCGACGGCGATGGCGTTCTTTCCCAGCCGCCCGGCCTCTGGCCACCTTCCCCAAACCATCCAGACCGCAGGGACAAGCCCACGTGGGACCTCCAGGCTGACTTGCCTCGGATGTGCGGCTTTCCAGTCCTTTGCACACTTGCTCACGTATTTGTCTCCCGAGAGGGGCCGTCTGGCTGTCCCCCCAGGACAGGCGGGGACACACCAGGTAAGCGGGAACCAAGGTCACACAGCACACAGATGTCCCGTGGGACTTTACCCCGTGTCATAAAACTTGCCTCAGAGCCGGTGTTCAGGGGGACCCTTCGGCCCATCTCCCGAAAAGAGCGCTTGATCGCACCGTCCCCGTGGCCTGGTCAGCCCCTTGCTGCAGCCTGGTACACGGCCATCACCTGCAGCCTCATCACCAGCTACGACTCTTCCCAGGTGGGCCGTTCACGTGTCTGAGAGGACTATGCACCCGGCCTGCCTGGGGTCCAGGCGTGTGACCCTTACCCTCCCTCTGCCTCGGTGTCCCCGGGTATCCGTCAGGGAGGCTCGGTGCCCTCCCCCTCTCCCTGGGCTGGGGGAGAGGCCCACAGTGAGCGTAGGAGCCTGGGCCGGCGGGGGCCGGGGGGGCATCTCTGCCCATAAGGCGCCCAGCTGCTGAGCTCAGGGCTCTGGGCGGCCTCTTTCCCTGCTCCCCACAAAACACCCCAGGGCCGGTAGATGACCAGGACCGAGGGCCCTAAGGAGGCCTGCGCTGTGGTTTCTCCAGCTGCATAAATCCTGAGTTAATGGGAATTTCATTGTTCCTGAAAAGGAGGGTAATTATGAGGTGCTAGCACGCTGCTATTAACGGAAGTCTCTATTTTCTGGTGACGTTTACAGCCCCCAGCCTGGAAAGCTGCCCTCCCACCCTGCTCTGCCCCTGGCGGTCTCCATCCCAGGGAGCCCTGGTGGAGCCTGTGGCGGGGCCCCTTGTCCTCTGCACCCCTGTGGGTGGAGGTCTCAGGAGGAGGTGGGGGGGGGGGGCTTACCTTGTCGTCCCCTTCACTCTCGCTGTCACACTGCGGGGAGAGAGACAGAGGAGAGTCAGAGCCCCGCAGCACCCCTGGGCAGGGCGGGGCGGGGGGGGCTTGTGGGGAGAGGGGGCCTCGGTCAAGGGCTCTGTGGGGCCGGCCAGGCAGACCCTGGGGCCCAGAGTGAGCCGTGCAGCCCCCTCCTCACCCCGGCCACACCTGGAGCAGCATCACCCCCGTCCTGGGACAGAGCTGCTACCCTGCGACCCCCTCAGGCCTCCTCCCACATGCTGGTCTCCAGGCGGGAAGAGCTTGGTCTCCTGGGCGGCAGGCACAGGCCACACCCCACACGCTTCACGAGGCCCACGGGTGGGGGTGGGGGCCCGGGGAAGGGATCGAGGGTGCCCTCTGGGCAAGGACACGGGAGCCTGGCCCGGCTTGAAGGGGCGGCAGGGAGGGCGAGGGGCTAGCGGGCCCGGACCCCTGGGACAGACAAGGGGGTCAGGACAGGCCGTGGCCACAGCACCGCCTGCGGGAGAGCCGCCACAGACTGGGCATAAACCACGCCACGTGTCAGCTCGGCTGCTTTAAAGGAAGGCTGGCAATCATGCGAACAAATCTTTGTTTTCCGTTTTCAGTGCGCAGAGCTTTAAAAAGAAAGACTGCTCCTCTAGAAACCACAGCAATGCCCCCCTGCAAGAACGTAAAGAAAAATAATCCCTTTCCAGCAACTGCAATTACGACACGTCCCGTCGGATGAATTATCCCGCTGAAGAGAAATCTCCGGGGCCCACGCAGGAGGGTGGGAGGGAGTCAGGGGTACGCACTGCTCGCGCGGTGCCCTCCACTTGGTTAGTGCAGGGAGGGGGCCGGGGTGAGGGCAGGGGTGCGCTCCACGACAAAGCTCACAGAGTTGCGCACGTGTGCCACTCGCTGCAGCCGAAAGTGACCCTGGGGGCTGGGCACGTTGGGGGGGATCTTCTGAGGCCACGAGCTTCCCACCCTCAGCCCCACGGACCCCGCCCCCCCCGCCGCAGGGCCTGGACAGAGGCCCCCCGACCCCCAGAATCGGGGGGAGGTCCTTTCACAGAAGGGACCGGTGGGCCCACAGGGTGCTGGCCGCATGGCTACTAGAGGCCAGGGCAATCCTGCGTGGCCGGGTCCGGGGGTGGGGAGAGGGGAGAGGGGCTGAAACTCAGGAGGCATATGGGAAGGCGAGGAGGGGCTGGAACATTCCAGAACACGTGGCGTGTCACTGTGCAGTCTCAGTGAGCTGGGACTGAACTCTGCTGTGGGAGCCCTGGCCTAGAGACAGGGAAGGCCAGGGTCTCTGTGCTGGCAGAGAAGGGGTGGGGGCCAGAGGGTCGTGGCCTGTGGGAGGGGGCCCTGGAAGGGGGCCCGTGCACAGCTGGCGCAGAAGAGCCAAGCTGCCGGCAGAGCTGTGGGAGGCCCCCCGCCGGGCCTCTTCCTGCTCCGTTAGCGGCACCAAGCCCTTGGGCTGGACACCGCGGTCCCTTCACCCTGCCGGGAGGGCTGGGCCTCATGTGCGGCCAGACCGCGCTGGGGCGCCCGGAACCCCCCAGGCCGGGCTGCCTCACACCTCTCCCCACGGCTTCAGGTGTCGCGATGAGAGCATAATGGCCCGACAATCAAGGCGGGGTGAGGGTGCGTTCCGGCGAGTGCACGGATCCTGTGATTAACCAAACAGCACGCACACCCCTGTCAGCCAGCACAGGCCACGTCGTAGATGAATTCGCGTTATTAAGTCCTACTGAATTAATGTTTAACTGCAATAGAGTCGGAACTGAATGAGGCAATTAATCGGGGCAAGGAGGGAAAAAGAGCCACATCCGTCTTACAGGGGCCGCCTGAACGAGGTGACCTTCACAGGGTTGGGCCGGGTGGCCCCGGCGTGGGTGGGGGTCCAGGCGGGGAGTCCACGGAGCACAGGACAGACTCCAGGCCCCGAGGAGACGTGCCGGCTATGGCCGGGAGGCCACAACACGGGCTCCGGAGCAGACGCCCACTGGGACGCTGTGCCACCACCCATGCTGTGCAGGCCTGGGCAAGTCCCTTGACCTCTCTGTGCCTCAGTCTGTGCTTCTGCAAAACACAGACAACAGCGCACCTACAGGGCTGTTGCGCAGGTTGCGTGAGTGAATCCGCGCAAAGCACTAGAACAGTGCTGGGTACAAGGCCAGCATGACATACAGCACGATGGTATCTTCATCACCATCACCACATCATCACCACCGTCACCGTCACCGTCTTTGCCATCGCTATCATCCGCGTCAGCCTCTTCCCTCACATCACCTGAACAGCCCTTGGATGCGTCTAGCCCCCCAGAGGGTCTGGGCACAGACACCTCTCACCTGACAGTGCCCTGCTCCCCTACGAGCACCCGCTCAGGAGGTCTGGAGAACTTGGCCTCCATCACCAGGCCTTTCTTCCAGAAACCCGGGCAGCCGCTTGCTCGGGTGGGGCTGCTTGTCACCCTCCAGCATTGGGAGACGCAAATCAACACGGTCATTCGGTCATTTGACAGCAACAGAAATGTGCCTTTTTCTCATCTCAGTGCGAACGTAATTACTGCTTCACGGCGGAGCTTAGGGGAAGGCCGCTGGCCTTCCATTTCTCAAACAAAGGCATGAAAAATTCATGGGCGGGGAAACTTGACGCTGAGCCCACGGCTCCCATCAGCTGCTGCAGCACCTGGGCCTGGCCCAGAGGTGCCCACGGGGAGTGGAGAGGAGAGAGGCAGGGAGCCGGGGCAGGGTCCCTCCTGCTCACGTGGGGCCCAGAGGCTGTCCTGGGCCCTGTCCTGGATGAGGATGCTGGAAGTCCTCCCCGCTCCAGCTTCCCACTCGGTGCCCCACTCTACCCTGCGAAGCAGGAGGCGTGTGGTGTGGTCCACAGTCTGGGGTACCGCCTCTGGAGGTCCAGCTGGCAGAGCTGCCCCGGGGGCAAAGGAGAACCTTACTTCTCACCAGTCTGGGACTCACTCCGGAAGGGCACTGTTGCTCACAAAGGCCCAAGCAGCTGCAAACCAGAAAAATCAGCAGGGTCCATGGTCTACGTGGGGATGGAAGGCAACGGAACATTCTATGCCGCTCACTTGAGCGTGGAGGCAGAAACTCAGACTGTCTGAGCTGCTGGACAGTTAGTGCTGACCCCACCTGGACCAGACCCATGCGCCCTGAGGTGTGTCCATGCACTTTCCATGTGCCCTGGGGACACCCGAGGAATCCTTGCTGTGGTCGTTTTCCCTGGGCGTGCCATCATGGCTCACGTGTGCGTGTGCATGTTGCGACGCGTGTCAGGGTGTGCTCTGGGCCTCTGTCAAGTGAGCGCCTGGGCATCCTGTCCAACGGGTGTCCCACCGCACGCCACGTGTGCACCCAGGGGACCTGACAGAGCCGCCTGTCCCCGCGCGTGTGGCCGTGCCGACAGCTCGTCTGTGCTTAGGGCTCTCACCCTCCCGTAGCCCCTCGCGGGTCTCACCGTGCCTGCTGGCACTGCTTCTGAAGAACCCGGGGGAGGGAGCGGCTGCCTTTCCGCCTGCATGGGTGTCCCTCCTCCTGGAGAAGGACACGAGGGTGCTCCCTCCCATCGTGCTGCACGCACTCCACGGGGGTTCAGAAAGCACGCCCAGTAAGCAGGGCAAGCTAAACAAGGGGCCGTGGACAGGATGGGCGCTGGGGCGCCCCGGTCACGTGAGTGAGCACCACCAATGCAGGGCCATGCCTCGGGACCCCATGGGCAGGCAAGGGTGCCAGGAGTGGGGTGGGGGCCGCAGTCTCCTCCGGGGCGGCCACAGGACCAGCTGGGTGACCGTCTCAAGTGCTGAACGGCACCGCAAGTGTGGGTCACACGACACAAGGCGGGAGCTGTCCAACCAGTGCTCGCCGTGGTATTCGCCCATTACACGGACAAGAAAGTGGAGGCTCAGGAGCTAAAGGGACTTGCTTGCAGTCGTGTGGCCCAGAGGCAGGAGCCAAGCACTAGGACCTGGGGGTCCGCTGGGCCGGCAGGGCAGGCAGGACAGAGGCGTCCCTGCATCCCAGCAGCGGGAGGCCTGGGACGGTGTGGGGGGTGAGGCTGACGGCACATTTGCTCACTGGGGTCACTTCTGTACAACTCAGGCGCCACCACAGACCCACCTGCGTACAGATGGGGAAACTGAGGCAGAGTAGGCGAGTGGGTGAGGGGGCTCTGGAACCCATGGTCTCCATCTGACCCCCCTGGTCAGGACCCCAAGCCGGGGACGCCCTCATGGCAGCTGGGACAGGGCTGGGTATCACGCAGTATCACCCTGCAAAGGGCTCCGGGCCACTCTGGCCCAGAAAGTCACAGCGAGCCTGATTAATTATGCACGATAGCTGGATGGGGACCCTGAAAATCCCATTCTTGTTTACTCAGCTAATTCACTTTTATGAGTATTTAGGCTTTAAAGCAAAACAAAGCACTAATTACCCAATTAACGAGCAATTAAGTTACTGCAGCCTAATAGCCCGAGCGCGGACGGCCTCCACGGGCTGATGGTGAGCGAGACCCACTTAGCGGAGACACGCAGCTGGAGCTGCGCAGGCGCGCGTGGGAGGAGGGAGGCGGGGCCGCGTTCCCTGAGCAGGGGGGGCCATCGAGGGCGGGGCTGCTTCCCCTAGGCCGCACCCCTAGGCAGCCCCGCGGCCCCTCACAGCCAGGAGCGGTGGGAGGGGGCCCCAGGCTGTTCCCGCCCACGGAGTCTGCGTCTCGGGTGCAATGGGGAGCTCCGGGCGGCCTCCCATCTGGAGGCCTCCTCACGGGCAGCGGCGGGCAGTGGGCTCTTTGGGGCCCTGAGAGACAAGTGGGCTGGCGTTCTGCCTCCTTGGAGACCTGGCTGGGAGCAGTCACCAAGGTGACAAGTGTGGGGCCTGGTGGCAGCCTGGGACCATCCCTGAGCCCCAAGTCTGAGCCGAGGCGGGAAACGCGGCAGCTTCTGAGTAGCCAACTGCACGAGCCCACATCAGCGAGGACAGTCCGGGCCACAGGGCGCCGGGCAGATCCAGCACCCGGTCAGAGGGGAAGCCCGACCCCAAGCCTCTGAATCTCAAGAGGACCCGGGGCAACATTCTGATTCTTCCACTGCTTGGCCCATGACCCACCTGCTGCCCCTGGACAGAACCCAGACAGCGCAGGCCTGGAACAAATGCATGGGTGGACGGATGCCCGGATGGACGGATGACAGAACGGAGGCATGACCTGGGCTCCGACCGCTGATGTCTGAGCTGTCCTGTCCTCCTCCCGCTCCTGATGCAGGGGCTCAAGGGGATGGCACTCCTGAGGGATTCTGGGTTTCCCAGTGGGGGCCAACCTACAACACCACTGTGAAAAACACGAATTACTTTTAATATTCCCTCGTTGCAGTTCCCTAAGATCTCGAGGAGAGCTGGGTGTTGTTTCGTGGGACAGCTTGTCTGAGATCGCCTACCAGGGCAGAGGATGCTCGGGTGGTGCCCCAGGGTGGTGGCGGCATGGGGGACACTGCTGCCTGGACGGACCGAGGCCTGGCGCCCCGGCTGCTGCCTGCTCTTGGACGCCATCTCCCGTCATAGCCGGGGTGGCCCCGTCCCTCTCGGGAGTCCGAGCCCCAACAGGGCCAAACCTGCCTGCCCGTGCACCCCGCTGCGCCCCGCACTGGGCCCCTCTGTTCCCACCGGCAGCTCCTTCTCCCCACAGGTGTCGAGGGCCCCTTGCTAACCCTGCCTCCCCTACCTGTAGGCCACGCTGTGAGTGTAATAACGCACGTACGCGCATGCCTGCACACTCACGCTGACACACACACACACACACGTGTCCCCGTGGAACGCCCTCCCCCAGTGTGCTCAGTGGCACCTCTGGACCCCGGCCCGACAGCCCCTCCACGTTCTCTCCCCGTCCCGCTGTCCCATGGCCCCCGTGAGAGCGGGGGTTCCTGGGCTTCCTCCAATCCCCTGACCACAGGGCCTGGGGCCGCCCCCCGCCTGCACTAAGCGCTCAACAAACACCTGGGACGGCAAACAGCCCCACCTCACGATCAGGTCCCTGCTCGCCTCTCCCGAGCCTCAAGGGGACGGCGGGGACCCTCTGCTCCCGCCTCAGGGGCCTCGCCAGTCCCTCAGGTCCGTGTCTTCCTCCGTGCCCACGGCCGGCACAAACCCCCTCTTCCTGTCCCTCGTTAGCGGCTCCCCCGCCAGCCCGTGTCAGAGGAGAACAAAAGATGGGCCGCAGCCCCGCCGCACACGGCTGACCTTTCGCGGCGTCGACTGTATTAATATATTCCCGTGTTGTCAGACTCAAAGCGCTAACTGCCTCATGAATTATTTATCAACACAAAAAGTCTCAACCAGAACAGCGTTAACATTAATTCCTAACCTCCTGTGCCCTCACAGCCCCGCGTGTCCCACATAATTGAATCTCCCAGCGGCCCGGCCTGTCGCCCTCCCTCCAGCCACGGCTCCCGCGCGTGTGGCCGCCGCCCGGAGGCGTCCTTGCGGGCCTGTGCAGAGAGTCTGTGTCTGGCCTCTGGGGGCAGGGCTGGGGCCTGGTCACGGGGGCGGACGGGAGTCCCAGGACTCGGCACCAAACTGCCCCGGGGCAGTTACGCGCTCAGTGGCTCCGAGCAGGGTCCCGGGCAGAAGGGGGACCCTCCCGGGCACCCGCCTGGAGGCCGGATGCAGGAACGGGGAACCGAAGCGCGGGGCCTGGCAGAAGTGGGAAGCCACGGTGACCTACAGCTGAAGGGAGGGCAGGGGCTGCCCCGCACCCCAGGCCAGGCAGGCAGGGAGTGTGCCAGCCTCCCTGCCCCTCTGAGGTGTCCCGCGTGCTGGGGGGGTGTGCCAGCCTCCCTGCCCCTCTGGGGGGCCCCGGGGGGGGGGGGGGGGGGGGCGACGTAGGCAGGGCACAGGCACGGGGGCTGCAATGGCCCCCACAAGCCTTCCTGGAGTCCACACCATGTGTAGTCCCAGCCAAGAGGACACTACAGAGTGACCATAGTGTCCGAGGCTGACACTCCCCCGGCCAAATGTCCCCAAGTGGGTGCCCTGGAGTCCACAAGGCAGCGAGGGGACAGCTGGAACATGTGTGGCCCGTGGTGGGGCCTTTCCTACGGAGAGCAGGTAGGAAGATGGACTCTGTGAGGCCTGGAGTTTTTGGGGACGGGGTGCAGGGGACACACGGGATGGCTTCTCCTGGCAGTCCCTGCAAACTGACCGGGGCTGGCCCCAATCCGTGGCCCACCCGTGTGCCAGACCCCCACCTGCCCAGTTAGGGGCGTTCTGTCAGCTGCTCCCCGAGGCCGGAGGGCTGGGCACCTGCCCTCAGGCGCTCCCCCTGTAGTGGGGCTGAAGCCTCTTTTGTGCGCCTGTTGCCGGTTTGAAATACGACAATGGGGGAGGAAATGTTAAAGACGGTTGGAAAACGTCGCAGAGACAAGCCAGTTTCTCACAAACGTACGCTCTCCTGACATTAAATCCGGCCCTTGATCTGACAGAAGCACGAGGGCCGTGACACAACTGTGTGACCCCTGAGGCACAGACAACCGTGCTCAGGGTTCCAGGCCCCCAGCTGGAGGGCCCTGATGCCTCCCAGAACCCAGTCCCCTCTTGCCGACAGCGCCCCACCCCTCATGGAGCCATCTGCCCAGAGAAGTGCCAACGGGCTGCATGTGTTTGGGCTGCTGGGACAAGCCTTGCCTGAAGCTGGCATCCCTTTTGGCCCCATGAGCCGGCTAGGCCCCCTCAGCCTCCACGTGGCCCTTTCCTTCTAGCACTCTGTCCGGACCTTGACCTTGCCCCCCGCCTGGCACCCCGTGCTTGCCCCTCTCTGAGTGAGGGTCTCCTACCGGTGGCCAACACTGTGTGAAAGCACCTGTCGGGTCTGCTTTCTCCTGCCGTCTGCCCAGAAGGGCAGGCACCAGAGATCCACTCTGCTTGCACCCTCGGTGCGGGGGAGCTCCCGGGGCCACCGTCACGGACGCGCAGAGCTCCAGAACCATGTGCCCTCGGAGATGGCACAGGAACAGCAAACACTTTCACTCTGTCTCTGCGGCCCTGTAGGGCTACCGCCCTGGCCCTCTTCCAGAGAACACTGAGGCCCCCAGCCCCGGGGCAGCGTCACGCTCCTCCCCTGCAGCGCAGACCCTGGCCTGACCTTACCCAGCTGGCCCTTCCCTCTAG
Organism: Panthera uncia; assembly: GCF_023721935.1. NCBI lineage: Eukaryota > Metazoa > Chordata > Mammalia > Carnivora > Felidae > Panthera > Panthera uncia. The sequence continues at coordinate 4,680,033 of NW_026057587.1, read as the reverse complement.
GACAGGGCTCTGTGGCGCTGTGGAGCGCGGGGAGGAACGCGAGCAGGGGCCGTCCCTGTCCCCCATCCCGGCGCGCAGGAGCCACACGTGACCCTTGCAGGCAGCTCTGGCGCGGCCCCAGCAGGACGGCAGGTGCTGATGGCAGGTGCTGCCCACGGCACCAGGTCCCAGGGCTGGGGGCGGAGGCGCTCATGGCTGTCCTGGGCTGTGCTGCCCTGACCCGACGGTGACCGACCAGCTCAGCACACACGCAGCACTGCTCTGTGAGTGGGGGTGGCGGGCAGAACACTGGTGGGGGGGGGGGTGGACCCTCCAGGGGGACTGTTCCTTCCCACCTCCAGCATCTGGCAGGACAAGGAGTGGGGGTAGGAAGTTTCTCTGTCCAGCAGGGTGAGTCCCCAGAAACCCGGGAAGGGGAGGGCATGCAACCCTGGTGTGCCTGGGGCACACCCTGCCCTGGCTAGGCTGACCTCACCTGGGACAGCAGAGCAAGGGGACAAGGCCCAGGCTACCTGCAGAAAATGGCCACAGAGAGACAAGGTACAGAAATGTGCCCACGTGACTGTCCAGGCAGGTAGAACCTGTCAGACACACACAGTTACCTTCAGAACCTGCTCACACAAAATAAAGTCAGAGATTGAGGACCCTCCCCCCCTACCCGGGCACCCCTCCCCCTCTACCCCGGCACCCCCTCCGCCTGTATCTTTCCTAAGACCATTCGCCAGCAACTAAAGTACTGGGTAGGTCGCCTGTTCATCATTTCATCCTCTGTCCTGTCCTTGCCCTACCTGGGAGTGCACAGCACTTCATTGCCCTGCCCCCTTCCGGGAACATCCTGCTACCTGGCTCCGGGGAGTGGGGCCTGCAGCCCTGGGGCACAGGAAGGGAGCTCGGGAGCAGAGGCCCCTAAGGCCACGCCCCTCCCAGTGCCCCATCCACAGACTGCACAGCAATAAAGGGCCAGCCTGGCTGTTCTGGGTCAAACCCTCATCAGCCTCCACATCAGGATCGGCTTCCCTGGAAACACAATCTTGGAGGTACCCTAGGGCCACGTTCGGAATCTCACAACCAGCCTGTGAAAGTGGCCCTGCCCAGCTGGGGCTGATACCCCCTGACCCAGCCGGGCTGAAGCGCTGGGTGACAGGCGCCCGGGACACAGGGGCTCTTCACCCACCCACAGGGAGGGGCCTCCGTGTTCTACCAGCTAGACACACGTGGGCCACGGCTGCACCCCAGGGCCCTAGGCGGGGGGCTGAGTGAATGAAGGGTGGGTAGACAGTGGATCCTCTGAAAAGAGACACCAGGCACTGGCTGGGGCTGCGTCACAGGGAAGGACACTGTGCTCAGTGCACACCCCCACCGTCCCCGCTGTCCCCCGAGCAGCGGTTCAAGGACTGCCCTGTGCTCAAAGGTCGTTAGGAGAATGCAGCTCCCTGACTCCAGGGACAGGCTGACTGGTTTTTATTGCTTTTGTACAAATTACGGCCGCTCAGAAGTGGCCCAAGGAGCAGGGTAATGGATGTCGTAAACCTGCCTCGTAAAGACACAGCCCACGCTGTTCGGGGGCGGCCACTCCTGGGGAGCAAGCAGGTCTCAGGACGGCTTGGGACACCCCGGGCACCTCTCCGCCAGCTCCCCCAAAGAGGACAGCCGGCCGGGGTTCCGCTGCACGTGTCCACCCACCCTCCAGCCATCTGACACCTCACCGGGACCCAGGTCCACCCCATCTCATGCTACACCCCACCTTTAACCACAGATGGCCCTGGCTCGAGGAGGCAGAGCCGGCAAGCGGCCTGCATGCACCCATCAGTTACCTCGAGCTCTGTCCCTGGTCCCCGGGGGGGCCACCTGCTTGGCCCCAGCAAGCACAGGGCCCACCTGGACTCAGCACCCGGAAGGCACGACGGAGGGCGGGACACCACGCACGGAGCCAGGAGCTACCACCACTGTCCCGGGAGGAAGTGGTGGCCCAAGGCCACAGGGGGACCCCACGCGTGTGCTGAATCACACACACGTGGCCCCCCGTGGCTGCAGCTGCTGCTGTTTTGGCCGGGCTCAGGTCAGCCTCATTCACAGCCACACGGGGCCCGGCACGCTGCAGGCACTCGCCAGACGTCGGCTGCAGGCGCCAGCTGCCTTGTGCACGCACGCGCCTGTCTTCGCCGGCACAGACCTGCTGCGCCCCCGCCCCCCGGGGAAGGACAGGCCGGGTCGGAACGGGTGAGGGGTGTGTGTGCCCATCAGCCTGTGTCCGCTCACAAAGTGTGGGCACCCTCCTGCCGAGGAAGAGGGCCTCGGACCTGCCCCTTGAGTCCAAGTGGCTCTCTGGTGACGAGAGAGGGTGTGGAAGCCACACCGCCGACGCTGCCTCCTCCCGGCTCTCGCTAAGGCGCCCTAATGCTGTGAGGAGGCCGAACGGGCCCACGCAGGGGCCACACAGGGAAGCCCACAGCGGGGGAGCGGAGGCCCAGGCGAGGGAGTGGTCTTTCCACACTGAGCCCCTCCGGGCTTCCTCAGCAACTGACGGGCACCGGCCCGGCACCAGCTGGGGCCCTGCCAGGTGCTCTCAGGTCTGCCCGGCTGCCCAGGCACTGAGGTGAAGGGGACAGCCTGGGGCACAGCACAGTCCCAGGCAGCCTCCCCCCACCGCCCGCCTGTGGCAGGAGGTGCTGAGACCGGCCGGTCCGGTAGCCCAACCAAAGTCTTACAGTCAATTTCCAGAAATGCCCCCAAGGCGATCAGGCCAAGCGGCTCGTTCCACCCTGCCCTGCGTGAGGGGCTACTGCCCTGGCAGGTCTAGCAGGTGGGGCGCTGCTCAACCCCGATGAGCCGGCTCTCCCACACGCACCCCTCCCCTCCCGGCTGCCTGGCCGGGCAGACACCCCTTCCTCCCCATCCTGCCCGGAGTCCAATTAGAGCCTCGCCTGGACCCTCCTGCAGGTGGGGACCCCTCCCGCAGCAGCGGCCGCCCCGCGCCTCTTTACACACGGAGGTGGGCCCCTCCCACGGCAGGGCCGTGGCCCTGGGGGCTCCCGGTGCCACTGGCGTGGTGCAGACGCCTCCCCTGCCGCACCACGTTCACCTTCCTACCGCCTTCCCCCCGCTGCGCTCACCGCCTCCACCTGGGAGTGCTACTTATCTGCTCTATCGACTGTCTTCTCCGCGGCACCGTGAGGCCCGCGGGGCAGGGACATTGGCCATTCGGTTCCTTCCCAGCACCAGTGACGGGTGCAGAACAGACTATAAGCGCTCGTCGAGGGGGGACAACGCGCAAGCACCTTGTGGGCCGGGAGAATCGCCCGAGCCCGAGGGCCGAACCGAGGGCGGAACAGGTTTGCGAGCCCCAGCGGGCGAGGGGCGGGGCCGGCGAGCGAGGGGCGGGACAAGGTGCCGGGAAGGCGGCTCCCTCTTGATGGTGACAGACCAGAGCAGGACTGGCCCGCCGGCTGCGCTCCGCGTCTCGGCTGGGCCCCTCAGTGGGTACCTGGGGGGCCTCTCTGACCCCCCGCGCCTGAGTGTCCTCACCTGGAGGTTGGGGGGGGGGTCATCGCCATGGCAACAACGTCCACCACGGAGAGACCTGAGACCTGCCTGGCGGCTGATGGCCCCACCTGTCGGGGCTCTGCCAGGCCCCCCATACCTCTGTGAGCACCGACCACCACACTCACTCGGGATGCAGAGGGCAGGGCCGGCCTCCCGGCCTCAGTAGCCATCTGGACCCTCGCTTCTCTCTAATAAAGGAAACCCCAAGTCCCTGCTGGGGAGGGAGATGGGTCATCATGCTCTCAGTTGCAAGCAGCCAAATTGAGAGAATTCCTTTCCAACTAATTTCATGGCACTAGCATCTGATGGTGAGCCGGGGAGGCTGCACCAAGCTTTCGGGACAGCAGCTGTTGAGGATGGGCAATAATTGGGGATTCGCTGGGGTAAGAACCTCACAGAATTAAGCCCCTTTAAGTCCAGTCTATAAGCACCTAGCGCAGGGACGCTGTCAGGGACGGGCAAAGATGGGCACAAGCCCTGCTGAGGCCCCAACTTCAGACACACCCGAGTGGCAGGGGCCACGGGTCACACACAGGCACATGTGGCCCGCCTGCAGTCAGCCACACACAAACGAGACGCACCTGTGCCACACCTGGCACTTACACACGGCCCACGGAGAAACACGAGACACCTCCAGGTGCTGGTGTGCACAGCCCCACCACGGCCACACGGAGAGACCACCTGCCAGACACATGTCAACGCACAGGGGGACGTGGCACACACCCTCCTCTCACCGAGAGCCACATGGAGCTGCACACGAGGCAAGGGCACGCAGAAGCCACGCGACCTACCCACTGAAACGCCACGCACACGCCCGCACACGCACACGCTCAAGGGTCCAGGGTCGTCCCATGACGCACACACCCTCACACGTACGCGCTCAAGTGCCCAGGGTCCCATGATGCACACACACAAGCTCAAGAGTCCAGGGTCCCATGGCACACGCCCGCACACGCACACACCTAAGTGTCCAGGCTCCCATGGTGATGCCCAGGTCTAGAGGCAGGGCTGCAACCCCTCTGCCCAGTCCAGCTGGCCCAGCCCTCACACCCCTGGCGGGCATTGCCAGCACCACAGACAGCCCTGGGGGCCCGAGGCACGCAGAGATCTGGCTGCTGAGCTCACTGTGTTTTCCAGGCCTGGGCCTGGCCACCCACCCGCCCCACTCTGCCTGCTCCTACTGGACGAGGGTCACCTGGGTCAGTTCCGGCTCCCCGGGGCCAGAGACACCTCTGCTTCGGGGAGGGTGGGGCCAACCACCCACACCTTGCAGGGCCCACAGACACGTGCCAGGGACCAACACACACACCCACTCACACCAGGGCCTAGTGCACACATCTGCACGTGCCAGGGCCTGGTGTGCACACACAGGAACCCCCACGGCCCCAGCAGCAGGCGGAGCCTGTCCCTGCCGCCACCTGTCACTCCCGTGCAACAGCTGTGCGGGGTTAAGTTGCAAGCAGCTGGCACCTTAATTATGGGTTCTTCTCCAGGAAACATTCAAAAAAGCTCTTTGGGGAGAAGACCGTGAATGACGCACGCAATCTGGGAGCAGAAGGGCTGTCCAGTGGCTTGGCAAGGAAGCTCCGGGCAGGGAGACCCCAGCAGCCCAGGGGGACTTGGACATAGAAGGAGGCTCCAAATGGGGCATCCCTGGGCCTGGCCTCTCTAGGGGGCCCTGTGGGACCAGCCCACGTCCCTCACCTCACGTGCTGGTGGGGGTTCTGGCCCCTCACTCTCTCTCATCCCGACCACAGCACGTTACTGCCAGCTGCCCCCGTACCACAGGCCCACCGGCCCTGTCCCTCACCGGAGCCCAGTGCCTGCACAGCTCAGAGGCTGAGGCTGAGTGCTCAGCGTGGTCACCTCTGAGAGTGGCTGGGACGTAGGGACTGCCCAGGCCCGTGGGAGGAGGAGGTTGTCACCCGTGGCTGTGACTGGGGGCAAGGGAGTCACGGCTGCCTGAGGAGGGCAGGGTTCCCCCAGAGAGACGCCCCTCTGGCGTCTGGATGCGACCACCACCCAGAAGCGTACGGCCCTCATGGGCAAAGCTGGAAAGCACCACACCTGATCCGGGTCGGAACCCGAAGGCACAGCCGCCCAGGCAGCAGACCCTGAGTTGGATGGCTGGGGGTCAAGGGAGGGCCAGGGGTGCGGGGTGGCCCTGCCACACAGCGAGTCAGCGGGTTGATGACACCCTATAAAAAGCCACTGTGATTTATGTAACCAGCCCAGCAGGCCCTGGAACTCTGGAACTCGCAGTAAATCAGGGGCTGCAGCGATGAGGCGGGCGGAGCCCCGGCCCCGCCCTCCAGTGAGCCCAAATGGCCGTAAATCTGCAAAAATGGCTTTTACGGAGCTCTGGGTTTTATGGTGTCATTAACGTTCCTCCTGACACTTAAGGGGAAATGAAATGAAGTCATGAGGACCGGGCAGGGGCTGCTCCCCCGGACCAGGGGCAGAGTGGGGGTCCCCACACAGCTGGAGCCATTCGGCAAGGCCAGCCCCTCCTGCCCTTGGCCCCGAGCAGAGCTAAGGCCAGAGGGCTGCCTGCCAGCACGGCTGTGGTGCGGGGAGTCGAGTCCCCGGGGGAGGGGGGACCAGTCACTCAGGCCCCAGGGCCCTTCACTCCAACTGCTTCCTGGCAGGCCTCCAGAGGCAGGGTCTCCCCCACCCCTACTCCCTGAGGAGGTCTCTCCAGGGCAGGGCCCTGAGCGGGCGTGATGTTCCCTCCCCATCTTGGCGGCTCTGGCCCCACCCCAGCCCGGTACCAAGTTACCCCCAGCCCCGCTGCAGGGCCAGGACCATCCTGACATCTCTCCAGCCCCGGGGGAAGCATTCGGGACAGTCGGGGGCTCCAGGGAGATGTGGCATGCAGGGCACAGACGGCAGAGGAGAGGCGACGGACTTACCGAGTAGCCCCGGCCGGAGACCGCCTGCGCAGAGCTCTGTGCGGAAGGAAGGACAGTCAGTGAGAGGGTCAGGGCCCCAGAACCGCTGCCCACCCGCCCCCCCCCCCCAGGACCACTCCCTCCACCACCCAGGACCTGAGCCTTCGGAGCCCCCATCCCTGGGTGCAGATGCTGTGACTCCAAGCTGCAGGGGAGGGTAGAGCAGAGCATCACGGAGCCCCAGGAGCCTGGCGCTGTGCCTGAGCACCGAACTGTCCTCAGGAGACTCGGATTCCCCGCGTGCCCTCAGTGATGGGCTCCGCCCTCCGGCCCATGTCCAAGAGGCCCCCCACCCCCTTTCACAGCTTGTAGCCTCGGGAATGCAGGGAGGCAGGCCCCTCCTGGGGCCCGGTCTGCAGCCCCACGACCCTGTGTCCAGGCTGGCCTGGTCCTTACCACCCCCAGCCTCCCAGGGTCCCGGCAAGGGAGCTGGACCCATAGCCTCGGGGTCAGGGAAGTGAGAATTCAGGACCAGCTGTGCCTGGAGGCCAGCGGCCACGCAGGGAGATCCCCGAGGGTGACCCCAACAGCACTTGACGGAGCGTGGGGCAGCCGCGTGGGGAGGCACGTTCCACGAGTACACAGGCTGGCAGGATGGGGGACAGGGCACAGGAGAGGGCGGGCCGGGCGGACGTGGGGGTAGGTGTAGCGCGTGCGCGAGGGGCGCGTGCGCGAGGGGCGCGTGCGCGGCAGGCCAGGCAGGCTGGCTGGAACCCGCACACCAGGGTCCAGAGCGCGCTGCGGGGGACGGGGGGCGGGGGGATCTGGCTGCAGATTCCTCGGGGAGGGTGGGTGAACACGGGGGAAGCGAGGTCCCCTCCTAGCGCAGCCCAGCCTGCAGCGCTTTGCACAAAGCAGCCTCGCCTGGGGCTCTGGGACCCTTCCTAGCCCAGGCAGGCCCTTGCCAGGTCCTGGGGGAGGGCCACCCCCAAGCCCCGCTAACGGGGGCGGGCGGGGTGCTGTTGACTGCCCTGGAGCCCGTGCCCTCAGGGCCGCCCCTACTGTGCTCAGAATCCGTCTTCACTGGTCCCGCCAGCAATTAGAGTCCGAAGTAGGGCAGCCCTGGGCCCCAGACAATTACCAGCCTATTTTCCCATCTTGTGGCGACAAGCTTCTCAGAGCTGGGCAATTAGGCCCTCCTCCAGGCCTCCCCCTGCTGGCCGCGCCCCCCCACCCCCGCCCCTTTTGAGATGATAATGAGAGAGGCGAACTCCATTCAGTCACCCAGAAACCAGGCCCTGCCCGCCCCCCCCCCACCGCATCTGCAGCTGAGGGTCCAGGAAGACAAAGGCCTCTGGGAGGGGGAGGGGCTTCCTCCAGGGACCCCCATCCCCCTGTCCCCGTCCCAGTTCCTGCTGTGCCCACCCACCCCCTCCTCCAGGTGGCTGTGGCCAGGGAGCCAGGGAGACACAGGAGGGTGCCCAGACCGCTACTGCCTGCCAAGTCCCAAGTGCAATCTCTGCGTGTGGCCAGGGTCGCCCCCATACTATGCCTGAGGCCCGGGGACCTGTCCTCTGGGACACCGTCTGTCCCCCAGATCAGGCACTGAGTGTGCCTCCGCGGGGCACCGTGCTCCCAGGGGGCCCGAGGCTGCCTCAGCACCAGAAGCATCACCCACTGCTGTCCCCCCACAGACCCGCCTCCCTGCCCACCACCTGCCCAGCAGCACCCGCGGGAGAGGGCGGCCCCGCGGAAGAGGGGCCTCCCCTGCGGCTCCTGCTGGGGCCTAATCGGCGTTCCTCATTTAAACCCCTCCTGGTGGGGAAGTCCTAATTAGTGAGAAATCACGTTTTAATGAAGGCGAAATGCTAATTGCAAAGGCAAAGCCCTCTCGTGAGCCTCTCGGGGTCCTAAGCACGCAGCCTGCAGCGTCTGCTGGAGGTGCGGGGCACCCGAGAGACTCGGGAGCGAGCGGCTGAGCAAGTGGCTGGGGCACTCACGTCACTGAGCTGGTCCCGAGAACTGCTCCTCCGGGAGCTGGTGGCTTCGTGGAAGCTGTCATCCCCACTGTGGCGGTCGCCCCCTCTGGACGCTGTGGCCTTCATCTGGGGACAGGGAGAGGCAGGCTCAGCAAACACAGACCCACCCTCTGCCTGTGGGCTCCTCACCCCTGTCCTGCCCTGCTCACCCACACAGGGTCCCCGGCCACCACCCAGGGCGAGGGCAGCGGGGACAGAGCTAACCATTTACTACTCAGAATGGAGAGAAACACCCAGAAGAGCAAGCGCCAGCCCCGTCCCCTTTCCCGGAAACCGCGGGCCATCCCTCCCCATCTCACTACACCAGGGAGCTGGTCACCCGGCCTCCAGGACGGGCCAGGGCAGCTCACCCACCCTCTCTGCGTCCGGGCCCACCACGGCGGCCCCAGGGCACCACCAGCTGGGTGTGTGCGGGCCACGCCCCACCGTGGGACCCTGGCCGGCCCTAGACCTCCCTGCGCCTCAGGCAGACAGCACCCCGTGGCGGGACGGCTGCTTTGTCATACGCTGTCCAGCGTCCCCCCCGGCCTGTGGTGCTCAGCTCTCTGCTTCTCCCCCAGAAGCCCTGATGAGACGTTTGTGCCCACTTTACAGAGGACCGAACCAAGCCCCGAGAGGTTAAGGAGACCCGGAATTTTCGCTCCTATTTTTTTTTTTTGCTTGGAAATAACGTCAAACCTCACAGAGCCGTGGCAATGAAGACATCGCAGCCCCGACCCTGACCTCCTACAGCCCCGAACCACCTGGCCCAGCTTTCCTGGGCTCCTGACTGCCCTCTCAGCCTCCCTGACTCGCCAGCTGGGGTCTGCCGTCCCACGACCTCCCTACCCCTCCAGCCTCCCGGTTCTGGAACATCCCGGCAGCCCTGTCCTGTGTCAGTGTGTGGGACACACGCTGACCGCACCTCGTCTGCATGCCTGGTGTCTCCTTGGAGACTCAGCTGGTGGTTCACCATCCAGCCGACCCCTCCCCCTGGTGCTGTTCAAGACCCCGTGGGACAGTGTGGGGACACCGCAGGGCATGTGAATGTCCCACCCTCCTCTTTGCCTCCAGGCCTCCCAGCCCAGTACCGGCGCCCTCCAGGAGCCCTCAGAACCTGCCTCACGACCAGGGTCAGGGGGCCCTGGCCAGGATCCAGAGCCTGCAGCCAGTCCTCTACAGCCAGCCCTCTCGTCTCAAGCACCCTCCAGCCTGGAGACCCCGACTGGGCCAAAGGTCAGGACGGGACTGCAAGGTGCACTGTCTATGCTCTGAAATATTCCTGAGTCCCAGGGAAGCTCCCTCAGGCCTGGGCCCCTCCTCCTGCAGACCCCACGCCAGGCTCAGCCTCTCTCAAGGCTTCTCCTCAGAGCCCTGGCTCCCCAGGGCCACCCCAGGTCCCACGATGGGGGTACAGCCCCTCAAAGCCACAGGCCCCATGCTGTTGGCCAACAGGGCGTAAATGACAAGACAGAACTAGTATCCACAATCCGCAGCCCGGGGCCCAGGCCCAGGGGAGGCCCAGCCTCGCCAGCACCCTCCCACCCTCCTTCCCCGAGCCAGGCCGAGGGCAGGGTCCTGGCCCCACCCCAGGCACGAGCCCCCACCTCCCCTGCTCCATGCTGCTCAGCTGGGCAGTGAACGTACAGACCCTGGGCCAGAATGGCTTCTTCTGACTGTCGGCAAGCCTCAGTTTCCTCACCTGTGAAATGGGGAAGCCAACGGAGTCCCTCACACATGCGGGGGAGGGTGGGGGTGGAGGGTGTGGGAGGTGGAGGGATCTGTCAGCCTGGGCCCAGGGCCAGCCCTGAGAAGCCACCAGGTGTCACTGTTGTCACCTGCAGGGCTCTAACTGCCCTGGACCCCAGGACAGACAGGGGACCCTCCTTTCTGCCTTGTTTGGGGGAGCCTCTCTAAGAAGCCAAGAGCCATAGTCCAGTGCTTCTCAAAGTGGGGTCCCTGGGCCTGCAGCATCAGCAACACCCGGGAACTTGTCAGGAACGCAAATACACATTTCCAGGTCCCACCCCAGACTTACTGAATCTGAAACGCAAACCGTGTGTCATCAGGCCCTGTGGGAGACTCTGGTGTGGATCCAGCTGAGACTCATGGCCCTGATCATTAGTAATCACCCCCATGAGCCCGACACTCACTGCTGGGGGACAGCAGTTCAGGTTAGCTCGGGTCAGGGTCCCTGCCCCAGAAGAGAAGAGCTGAACCCTAAGACACTACAGGGACAGGAAAGGACCAACACAGGGCTGCCACGTACAGTTGTGAAGGCTGTTCACTGCACAAGTACAACTGGTTAGGGGAAAAGGGAAGGAGGGCCTACGTTACAACCCATACGCAGCTGACATTTCAGGAAGGAGGATCCTGAATTCTACTTCATACACTCATACAGACTGTCTCCTCTCTCAGCTGGGCCCTAGAAAGGGTGCCTCAACCAGACTCCTCAGTGGTACCCTGCAGGAGGGGCAGGCTGGGTCTGTCACCCTTCCTCAGGTGGCCAGTTTTAGTTCTGAAAGCCCCATTTCCCAGAAAATCCTGTAAAACTGAGTCCTGCATCCTGGGAACCACCCCAATCCCAGACACATTGGGATGGCTGGTCACCTACTTGTGTCCCCAGGTCAGGACCCCAAATAGCCCAAGCTGCAGTCTGGCTGTCTTGTAGCCCTGTCCGCTTCCCTAGCTGCTCAGAAACACCACTGGCCAATCATGTTAGGGGGTCAGGGTTGGCACACCTGTTTCCAGCTGGAGCTGGAGAGATGAGATCAGAGTCCCTGGGCCTTCAAGTCCATGTCCAGGGCCAGAGGGTGCCCTGATTGCCCTGGGAGAGTAGGTGAGAGCCCCTGTGCCTGTGCCCACCACTGGGCCTTGTGGTCCATCCACTCATCCATCCATCCGCCCATCAGCCCATCCCCCACCTAACCATCAATGCACCACCCATCTACCCATCCATTCTCCATTCACTTATCCATCCATCCATCCATCCATCCATCCATTCTCCATTCACTTATCCATCCATCCATCCATCCATCCATCCACCCACCCACCCATCCACCCACCCATCCACCCGTCCATCCATCCATCCACCCGTCCATCCATCTGTCCGTCCATCCATCCACCTGTCCATCCACTCATCCGTCCACCCATCCATCCACCCATCTGTCCGTCCACCCATCCATCCGTCCATCCA
>NW_026057587.1:4653791-4668285 GCF_023721935.1 Panthera uncia | reverse complement strand
ACCACCCATCTACCCATCCATTCTCCATTCACTCATCCATCCATCCATCCACCTATCCATCTGTCCATCCATCTGTCCGTCCGTCTGTCAATCCATCTGTCCATCCACCCATCTATCCATCTGTCCGTCCACCCATCCATCCATCCACCCATCAGTCCATCTCCCATCTAGCCATCAATGCACCACCCGTCTACCCATCCATTCTCCATTTACTCATCCATCCATCCATTCATCCATCCATCCATCCACTCATCTGTCCACCCATCCATCTGTCCATCCGTCTGTCCGTCCATCCATCCATCTGTCCGTCCATCCATCCGTCCACCCATCCATCCATCGTCCGTCCGTCCACCCATCCATCCGTCCACCCGTCTGTCCATCCGTCCGTCCACCTGTATGTCCGTCTGTCCACCCGTCCATCCATCCGTCCATCCATCCGTCCATCCACCCGCCCACTACTCATCCATCCATCTACCCATTGATCCACTTATCCATCCACCCACCCACCCGATGCTTACTGGATGCCTAGGAGCTGGCTCTGTTCTGGGCAGTGAACACATCAGGCACACCCCCACCTCCTGAAGCCTACAAAGTAGAGGCTGGTACATGGCTGGCAAACAGCCACAAGTACCAAAAACACAGCATTCTGAAAAAGGACAGGGTAGCCGGGGAGGAGGCACCTGTAAAGGCGTGGAGCTGAGTCAGAAGGCTGATAGGAAAACTACGGGACGGCACCTCCTGGGGGAGGGGAGAGCCCCGACACGGGGCACCCGCAGCTTCTGTGTGTAAACACACCATGGCTGGCTCAGCTGCCAACAGTCTGGAAACTGGCTTGCAAATCTAACAGCCCGCTCCTACACGGTGGTGTGCCACCAGAGCGTGCCCTCGGACTGGTGGGGCTGGGACTCTGCCTTCAGGCTGAGGGACACGTAGAAATAAGGCACTGCCCTCAGCCTGGCAGGGCCAGGTCACGGCTCTCAGAAGGGTGGGGAGAGGACAATTCCCTTAAACTAGCATGTTTAGGTCACTGCCATCAGACTAGTGGGGTGAGGGACACTACTCTCAGACTGGGGCGTACCAGGGGCACCTGGGATCCTGAGCTTTCTGGCAGTAACAACAAGGCCATGGCAACTCACCCTTCCAAGACACCTCCCAGGCTGCCACCCCATCTTGTGCCCTCCCAGCTGCAACCTGGTGCCCCCGCTGCCTATCACCTACTCGGGTGATAGGCTTGGGCCCTGCTTCTTCCAGAAATCCTTCCCAATACTCTGTCCGCTCCTGCATCAACCAGGCTGGGTGAGCGACCGTAAAGGCCCCAAGTGTCCCTCTGAAAGTGAAGCAGGACCACGGCTGCCCTGTCTGTCTCCCTGCATCATGCTGTGAGTGTTCAGTGGGAAAGGTTGTCCTCTGTCCCCGATGACCAGGCCCGGGGTCCGGCGCAGGGAAGGGGGCTCGGGCAGTGCAAGTGTCCCCATGCCCAGTGCCAGGGAGCAGGCTGCCGCTGTCTGAGGCTGGTCACCCCTTCCGCTGTGCCAGGTTCTTCCACTGAGACTTGGGTGGGTAGATGGGTGGGGGATGGATGGGCCAACAGATGGACAGACGGGTAAGATGCACAACAGATTATAAGGGATGCTGTTGAGGCCAACTCCCAGGTGACGTGTGGCCAGGAGGCCCTGGGGGACACAAGCTGCCTGTGAGCCCCGTCTGTGCCTGGGCGTGGTCTCCCTTGCCAGAGGGACAAGATGGGCAGCCATGTCTGGCCCCCAGAATGTATCAGAGTGGGCTCAGGAGTGGTGCCCCCAAGCTGGAGTGGGGTTCTCTGGGCTCTTTTTGGCTGGGCCACTGAGCCACTCAGATGTTGTCCCCATCACCTGAAAGACTAAGGACTTGATTCAAGCCACCCAGAGCTTCCTGCACCTGCAGAAACCTCCTACCCATCCACTGCCCACTGGGGGCAGTACATCAGCTCGTGCCCTGAGCTGCTCACAACCCCCGGAGCCCCTCTGCAGGACAGCCGGGCACTTGGGCCCTCCCCGGGCGGGCTGGGAGAGGCTCCCTGATCCCTGCTCTACAGGGGCCCCTTCTCCCTTTGCGGGCAGACCCGTCGGCACATCGGAGTCCCTCCACCTGTTCCACACCTGTCTTCCCAACTGGAATGTAAGCTTCATGAAGGTAGGGACCGTCTTCTGTCACGTTCACTGCTACCCCCAATCCACCCCCCACACAGGGAGTGACAAGGGAGCTCACGCCGGATGCTGAGCCCTTCCCTCTGATGCAGGGCCAGGTGGGGCCGGGCGGGCCGGGTGCCTGCCACCCCGGGCCCCCCGTGTCCCCTCCTCTGAGCTCACAGGAGCCCAGGGCTTGTGGCAGCCCCGCCCCAGCCTGCTGCTCCTGGGGAAGGACCCGAGAGGGACCAGCAAGGAGGCCACAGAAGCCTTCTGTAAGAAAACCAGGCCAGCAGCAAAGACAGACCCAGCACGCGGCAGGCATACGGACTTGCTTGCCGTCTCGCGTGCATGTGAGGCGCGTAGGGTTGCTGGCACCTCACCTTAGAGAGGAGGAAACGGGCCCAGAGGCAGGGGCAGGCGGGGCTGGGGGTTGAGAAGGGTGACGGGGGGGGGGGGGGGGGGGGAGCGCTGAGCCCCCGCCGGGGGGCCGCACCTGTGCGCTGACGTGCCGACGGCGGCACAGCCCAGCCTGGGGACCGCGAGCGTCCCTGAGCCGCAAGCCAGCTGTGAGAATGAGTCGGGTGGGAACTATTTCCCCGAGTAGGAATCAGCCATTCCCATCGGCTCGGGACCCGGCGCTGCTCTGAGACTTCACTGAATTAAGGCTCCGCTCCCGACCACCCTGAGGAAGCAGTGTCCTTACCCCACCGCACGGGCGAGGAGACCCAGGCACCGAGGGGTGGAGTCAGCTGCCCAGAGTGCCAAGGAGGCCCCCGCCAGGACTCCAGTCCCCTGGCATGCAGTACTGACGTGACACGGACATGGGGAACAGCAAAGACAGCCAATGTGGGGCATCCAGAACCCGCCTCCCTGAGCGCCTGCCTCTGCCAGGCTCAGGGTCACGGGGCCTGGCTGTGAGCCGAGGACAGGTGCACAGGGCACGAGGGGCCTGGAGGGGCCTGGAGCGGCAGGGAGGGCTCGGAGGGTGGACAGTGCATGAGCTGAATGTGGACGGCAGTCAGTCAGAAACTAGGCAAGTCGGGGGAGGAGGGTGACTCAGGTCACCAGGAGTAGAGGGAACCTTCCAGAACACTCTCGGCAGGGGAAGGACATGCTCAGATGGGCTGCAGACGGCAGGGCGACAGGAGCCCGGGAAGCCAGCAGGTGCCACCGCCACGGTCTTGCAGAGGAGGGTCAAGGTCAAGGACACAGACTCCAGGGAGGGAGTTGCCTGGGCTCCAACCCCGGCTGCCTGCTGTCCTGTTCGTCCTGGGCGCGTTAGCTGCTGCTTCTGGGGTCTGGCCTCAGCATATTCGTCTGAGACGCGGGGAGAGCAACGCCCGCTACCTCCTAGGTGTGGCCAGCTACGTCAGCGGGTCAGCGGTGTTGGGCCTGGACGGCGGGGAGGCCAGCTTCTGTCAGGTGCCCAGGGACCGTGGTGGCGGGCGGGGTGCGGTGACACCCGTGTTACGGACACGAGACCGTTCAGCTCGTCGGCTTCGCCGTGGGTCCGCTGGGGAAGCCGTACGTTTCGGGAAGCACGCACCTCCCCCCTGCTGACGACTCCCTAGGATGAGCGGTCCCTGCGCGTCCCTGGCGTGTCGGGGTCTCCTGTCTCAGGCCCGATCCTGGATGAGTCTGGGGTTCTTCATTCCTCGTCAGTCCAGATCGGGGTCACTTCGGTGGTGCTTGCGGCCTGGTCATTCTCTCTGTTGTTCGCTGCGTCACTCCCCTCCTCACACCCACCCTCTCCAGCTCCTCGTGGCCACCGGTCTCGGGCCCATCTCGTCCTCCAGCACAAGCACCGGGTCGCTCCGACACCGCTTAGTGCACGCTCCCCGGCTGATGATGCGTCCTGACAGCCGTTCGCTTTGAATTCTTTCCTTTTTTTTTTTAACATTTATTTATTTTTGAGACAGAGAGAGACAGAGCATGAACGGGGGAGGGGCAGAGAGAGAGGGAGACACAGAATCTGAGACAGGCTCCAGGCTCTGAGCTGTCAGCACAGAGCCCGACGCGGGGCTCGAACCCACGGACCGTGAGATCGTGACCTGAGCCGAAGTCGGACGCTTAACCGACCGAGCCACCCAGGCGCCCCTTCTAATGAAATCTCATCGACGGACATTCGGAAGGTAGAAGCAAGGACCGGCCTTGGGTGGGGGTGAGCGGCACAAGACGGCTCTCGCGCAGACGCCAGCTCACCCCTGGGACGGGGGGAGGTTCAGAGCTCGCGGGGAGGCTCTGGGCTGCCGCGCTCAGCCTTGCGGCCCAGGGCCGGGGATTCAAACCATGGGCTGGCTGAGCGTGAGCAATCCAGCAAGAGTCACGAGGGTGAGGAGAGAGACTCAGGGAGACAGGTCCCTGGGGACCCTCCCAGGCCATGCCGCCCTCCACTCCCCCCAGGCCGGAAGCCGCACGGTTACGGAGCGTGTGAACGCACCCGTCTGACCCACGGAGGTCTATACCGGCAAGACCCACACCCCCTTCCGGAGACTTGCTACAGAGAGAGAGAAACATCCCGCTGATAGTTTCGTTGATTGCACGTTGAAAAGATACCACTGAGAACACACCAAGTTAAAATACGTTATTCAGATGGATTTTGTCCCTTCTCGAATTTTGACGTGGCCACCAGAGTGTTCACGGCTGCATGCTCCGGCCAGGACCCCGTCACGCAACGCTGCCGGCAGGCTCCACCCGCAGGACCAGACTTGCCTTTGAACAAGGCCCGGGGCCCCCTCAAGTGTGGGGGCCCCAACCCAGGCCTGGGGCAGGCTTCTTGCCGAATCCCCCCAGGCCAAGTGGGCGGCGGGACACGGACGCCACCTTCCTCAAGCCACCTTCCTCAAGCTCCCTGGGTTCGGCAAGCTGCCCGGATGGGTGGTGGTCCCCACAGCCTCAGGCCGGGGCAGGGGCAGCCTGGATGCACGCCGGCCCCTTCTAACCCAGAGAGTGACCGAGCCACAGGCCGCCCGGCTAGATCTGAGCTCCAGGGGGCAGGGCTGGTCTGCGTCGGACGGACGCCTCTTCAGGGCCCGGAGCAGCGCCTGGTAATGGAGGTGCTGGCGCAATCCTCACTCATCGAGCGGCGGGCCGGCCCAGGGCTCCTCCTCCCTGGGCGTCTGCGTGACGGGGCAGGACGTGTCGGGAGGGCTCGGGCATCCACCTGAGCTGGGAGCCTGCTCGGAGAGCCCCGCCACACTCAGACGGGGACACGGACGGACACACACACACACACACGCACAGATGTGCGCGTGGGGCAGACGAGCTCTTCCAGGGGGCCCTGGACCGGGGCGGCCCGGGCAAGCGCTGGATGAGGCCCACCAGGGGGTCCCCGTGCTCAGGAGGGCCCTCCCCTCCCTGCGAACCACCACCCCAGCCCCACCACCGCTGCCCTTGCTCCTCGGGGCACAGCGGGGATGGGGCATGGTCTCCTCCCCAGGGCCCCATCCGCTGGGGCTGACGGGGAGGTGCGGGCTTGCAAGAGGCGGGCTGCGGGGCTTGGAGGAAGACCCCCGCGAAGCACGGCGCCCAGCTCCGGTCCCCATCCGAGGGGTCCCCTGGGACCCACGGCACCCGAGGACTCGTTCCACCCCCCAAACGCCAGGCAAAGCTGCCCCACTCTCCCCACAACAGGGCGGGCCACACTTCTGGCCCTGGGGCCACATTCCGCTGGAGCCCAAGCCTCTCTCTACCCCAGGCCACGCAGGGGCCCGTGCAGGTGTGTCCTTTGGCCAACGAGTGATTCGTAACATTAGAATGAGCTGCCAGTTCACGATCTCCAAACCCACAGAAAGACCCAGATTACCAGCTGCCAGACACGTCCAAGGTGTGGCCACACAGGACCCTCATTTCCTCAGGGCGACGAGGGCGCCAACAGCCCCCCCGCCCCAGGACACAGCCCACGTGGTGCAGCCCCTCCCCCCCAGCACGTGGTCGTCTCCCCAGAGTGCACTCCCCTCGGGGACCCGTCACTTTGAACCCAAAGCCGGCTGCGGCCACGGTGTGGGGTGGGGTCCCTTAGGGCCTTGCGGGGGCCCCTCTGGGTTCTCATGGGACAAGAGCTGCTTCCTCAGCATGTCCTCAGGCAAGGAAGAGCAGGGGTCCGAGGGCGCCGTGGGTCACCCATGGCGGCGTCGCTCCAGAGGGGAAGAAGTGGGCCCAGCCTAGGGGGGCTGCGGTCGCCTATCCTCTCCTGTGGACCAGCACCGTTTCCCCCACATAGGCACTCAAGTGCCAGGGCCAACACTCCCAGAGCGGAAAGGCCTAGAAGGTGGCGGCGGCATGGTTCACACCTGCCTGACCCCACCCACGAGCCTGCACAGAACCAACAGGGAAGATTCCAGCACTGCGGCCCTCAGGTCAGCAGGGCTCCGGGGCGGGGCGAGGGAGGGGCGGTACAGTCCACGACAAGCCTCCGAGGCCCCTTCTGCAGCCCCCAGAGAGAGACCCCTTCTAGAGCAGGGACTCCGAGGAACACGAAATGGTGTGAGGGCCGGGCCGGCCACGGAGGCCTGGACGGCAATTAAGGCGAGTGCGGCTCCCCACACCCCCCAAACACACATCACACAGCATGGCGAGCCGTGTCCAGGCCCTGCACCCCTCCCCGGGCAGCCCCTCCCCGGGCTGCTCTCCTGGTGCTCAGCAGGTGTACAGTAAAGGGAGGCAAGTCCAGATGTGCAGAAAACCACTTGTGGGAATAAGTCAGTTCACGTATGACACACACTCACTGATGCTGTTATAAAAATAATGGCACGGCACTTTTTATTTTCTTTAATCAGAAAAATAAGCCCCGCGTTTCTGGGAGGGAGACCTGGGTGAGGACCAGATGCCTGAGGGCCCTGCTCTGGGCGGACCCCACACCCAGCCAGCCAGGACCCCAAAGGGCAAGAGGGGTGGGGTGGGGCACCTCCGAGGCCTTCGCAAACAGGATCAGCACGCGAGTGGCCGTCGCAGCCCCGTGAGACTGGGCGCACAGAAGGCTGGCGGGAGCACAGCCGGGCCACCCTCAGGGGGCTGATGCTCTCCAGAGAGGGCTGCGGTCCCCTCTCCCAGAGACCCTCAAATCCCGGAGAGTCAGAGCTGAGCCCTCGCCTCACGCCCAGGACTCCGGGAGCACCAGTGTGGGACTGCCCCGAGCCAGGGGTCTGGGGTGAGGAACGGGCGACCCCTGAGCACAGGTGTGGGGTGGGCGGAGGGCAGGCAAAGCCCTGTAGTGTGAGGTCTGTCCCAAGAGGGAAGACCCTGGGGGGCTGGCAGCTGACGGCTGCACAGGCTGAGTGGGAGGCCGGGAGGAGGCGCTCCGAGAACAGCCCGGGGCCCTCCTGGTCCAGAGCTGGGGGGATGGGACACTCTGCCTCTGCTTCAGTGCTTGGCCTCCTTCAGTGGAGGCGGGGTGGGGGGGGGGGGCCCTCCTTGTCACCACCAGTTCCTAAGTGGCCACAGACAGCCTGAGCGCCCTTGCGTCCGTCCCCTCCCTGCATTCACAGAACCCGGGAGGTGGACACACATCCCCACCCTGGGCTAGAGGGGAGGCGAGTGGGACCTGTGGCCAGGCCCCAGCGGAGCCCGCTTCTGGCCTAGGGGTGGGGGATGCGCGCTGGCCGGCTGGGTTGGGGCCCAAGGAGCGCCAGGCCTGCAGCTGGCAAGCCCCACGGCACGTATGCACACACACCACGTACATGCACGCACACGCTGCACACAAACACTTGAGGGGCAGCACACACCTGGGGCGGGTGTGCACAAAGACTCCGACACAAGGACACGTGGGCACTTCGGAGGCACAGAGGCACCGAGACCCCCTGCGAGAAGCCTGAGCCCTCGGGGGCAGCCGTGTTCGCTCTCTTAGGGGCGTGTACATCACAGGGTAGCGGGCACGATGGGGGCGGGTGTGGCGGGGGGGGGGGGGGGGGGGGGGAAGATGCTGGGGGTCCTCTCCCCTCCTCCTGGTGCAGGTGGGCCTCAGCCCGGTGGCGGCTCTGCAGGGGGCTGCCTCTGCTGAAACCTCAGTTTGCAACCACGAACGGCCCGGCCTGTCTGGCGAAGGCCTCTGGCCAGTCTTGGCGACACAGGTGCCCAGCACAGCCACACCCAGGGTGGTACAGAAACCGGGCATCAGGCTCCAGGGCTCACGGATGGGGCCTGGCGGGCCACCGCAGGGGTGGAGGACCGAGTCCGTCGTGACCTCAGGGGCCTGCAGGGCCGGCCCGCTGCCAGGAGTGAGAGCTGGGGCTGATGGGCCCGCACCAGGTCCAGCAGGGAGCGCCGCGGCTGGCTCAGGGGCCCCAGGAGGGGCCGGCGGGGCGGAGCAGGCCGGCCCAGGAGTGACGGGCGCTCAGGGATGGGGAGTAAAGGCTGGGGTTTGCAGGGCTGGCCGGGGCCCAGAAGTGACTGCAGGGGCTGGCACGGCTGCTTTGGGCCCAGGAGTGGCCGCTTTCGTCGGCAGGGCTGTTCTGGGCCCAGGAGTGGCCGCTTGGGCGGACGAGGCTGTTCTGGGCCCATGAGTGGCCGCTTTTGTTGGCACGGCTGTCCGGGGCCCAGCAGCGAAGGTTTCGGGGGGCCAGGGTGCTCTGGGGCCTCAACTAACTGCTGGGGCTGACTGAGGCCCAGCAGTGACCCCTGGGGGTGGCTGGGCTGGCCCAGGAGGGACCTCCGGGGCTGGCACGGGGCTAAGAGCACCCGCCGGGGGCAGCAGCACTGGCCCGCAAGTGAGGCAGCGGGCCGGCGGCGTGGACGCAGCAGGAGGAGTGACTGTAGGGGCCGGCCCCGCTGTCCTGAGGACGCCCGGCTGGGCTGGCCGCGGAGACAGGGAGCCACCCATGACCGCAGGGGCCGGCAGCGGTGCCAGAGGGCCAGGAGGGACCGCAGCGGCCGGCAGAGGTGGCACGGGGCCAGCAGGGACCGCAGGGGCCGGCAGAGGTGGCACGGGGCCAGCAGGGACCGCAGGGGCCGGCAGCGTTGCCTGGGGCCTAGGAGCCCCCAGCGCGGCCGGCAGGGCTGAGCCAGGAGTGACCGCTGGGGCCGGCAGTGCTCATCTGGGGCTGGAAGCAGCCGCTGGGGCCGGCAGGGCTGACCCGGGCCCAGAAGTGACCGCCGGGGCCGGCAGGGCTGTCTCGGGCCCAGAAGTGACCGCTGGGGCCAGCTGCGCTGACCCGGGACTGGCGGCTGGGGCCGGCAGGGCTGCCCGGGGTCCGGGAGAGCCCGACGGGGCTGGCAGCGCTGACACGGGGCTGGGGGTGACCCCTGGGGCTGGCTGGGCTGGAGCTGCCGCTGGAGCTGGGCCGGGCCGTTCTGGTCCCAGTGGCTGGCTGGGAGCGGCCCCCCTTCTGGGGAGCACACCTGCTGGAAGAAAGAGCACGTGTCCACCCGGGCAGGCGTGCCTGCACACCCCCCGACCAGCCCGGGGCCCGGAGACATGCTGCCCCTGACCAGCAGCCCAATCCCCAAGGGAGCTGAAGGGGAGTGTGGAACAGCGAGAAGAACCCCTCTCTGAAAAGAAGGCGCGAACCAGCGAGTCCCCGAGGAGGAGAGCAGCTGCAGGACCGAGCCGGCACCCGGGACACAGCCCCTTGGTCCCAGGCTCCCCGTTCCATCCCGGCTGGGCTCTGGGGACAGCGAGGACGGCCCCTCCCGCCATGGGGGGAGGCCCCTGGGCGGGGAGGGGCTGCGGAGGGGCTGCTCCCCGCACCTGGACCCCTGACCGCGAAGTCACGTGCCCCCCGCCCCCCCCCCCACAGGTACGCTGCGCTCCACAGACGTCCAGCAGGCGGAGAGCACCCAGCACTGAACCTGGCCCCCCGCGCATTACAGACACGCCGGACACCCCGTGGTCGGCGGAGCCTGACAGACGCGATGGGGAAACGGGGCCGGCCTAGCAGCGGGTGCGCCCTCCTGCCCCGAGTGCACGCTCCCCCACCCCCAGTGCCTGCGCTCCCAGCCCGGCCTCTCCGGCTGGGACCCACCGGGGGCGGGTCTTCCGTCTGCTCGGGCCCCGGGCTCACGGTGAGCAGCTGCCTGGGGCCCCAGTCCACGTGTGCCCTGCACCCCCTGCCCAACAACGATGGAGCACGTTGCCAGGCGGGCCCGGATGCCGACGGTGGTGTCCAGGTGCTGGTGTGGCCCCGAGGGCACGGAGACCGCGGTTCTGAGTGGGGGCGGGGCCCGGGGCTCACCTGCTTGGTGGGCTGCAGGGGGACCTTCTTCTTCCCCCGGTCGCAGGCAGGCTCCAGGTCCTGCTCAGGGCTGCCCATCTCCAGGGGCCGCCCGTTCTCGCTTGGTTCTGCAGACGGGCAGTTTTCTGACTCACGGGGCTTCTTGGCAAGGCGACGCTCCCATTTCTCCTTCCGCTCGTGTGGCTTCAGGGCCATGTCCTTCTGCGAGTGAAGAAGGACAAGGCCGGTTAATTGGCAGTGTCATCCCTCCAGTGACACCGTGTCAGGCCATGCCGTGCTGAGGGCGGGCCCCGGGTGCGTGACCGCACCCGCCTGAAGGCGCCAGGCCCCCCTGCTGGGATCACAGCTCAGGAGGAGGGGCGGACGGGGCAGGGAAAACTTGGGTGGGCCTGTCAGGACAGGTGGGGGGCAGGGGGAGCTGCAACAAAGCTGCATAAGGGAGCAGGCTTCCCAAGGGGCACCACCTGGTCACGGGGGGGCCCTGATCCTTGGCCCAGAACTGGGCGGGTGCCGGGACCAATGGCTGCACCGGCCCTGGTGAGGCGCAGCCCCCGCCTAGGGTGCCCTGGGTTCCGGAACTGCAGGCCGTGGCCACAGCACATGACGACCGGCCCCGGGGGCAACCCGGGGATCTACTTGCCCGCCCAGCTGCACGCAGCCTGGCACCCTGATATCACGGAGGCCCGTCTTAGGAAATCAGTCCCAGACTCGGCCGGGTGTGCAGACCTCCGGGGACCCCAGGCCCCTCCCTAGAACGGGGACTTGTGCCCATCTCGTTCGTAGCTGCGCCTGGTGCCCAAGGCAGGGCCCGGCACGCAGCGGGTATTTACTGAGCATGTGCCGTGCAGATGCCAACAACAGCAGCAGCCGGCTCTCTCTCGTGCCCCCCGCGGGGCCCCGCACCACCGTGCACTGCTCCTGCTCTGCAGAGGTGGTCCCGCACCCAGCACACCTGCAGTCCGGCCAGTGAGCCCAGAGCCCAGGAGGGCCTGGCATTGCTCGGTGGTGGGCAGGTAGAGTGTCACCCGCCACCCTCCCGCTTGGGTCCGTGGGGTGGGGTGGGAGGCACCGTCCCCACTGGGCTGCCGAAGAAGAGGGAGGGAACCGCAGAAAGGGACCCGGAGGGTTCTGAAAGCATTCACCCCAGGGGGAGGGGAAGAGGGCCCGGATGAAAGTGATGCCCATGGCGGAGAGGCTCCCCCACGTCCCAGGTGACACCCTCACGTCCCCACAGGAAATGCTTCCTGAGGCCTCTGCTCTCGGGTGGGCACCCGGCCACCGCCAGGCCTCAGAGGCCTCAGCCCACCCGGGCAGGTGGCAGCAAGAACCAAATTCCCAGTCTGTTGCGGTGCCCTGGCCTGGCGACGGAGACAGGGACACGCTGTTCCTCGTCCGGCGAGGTCCTCCGACCCAGCGCCAGCGGCCCCACCAGGCTGGCCGGACTAGAACCGTCTGTCCGGGCACGGAAGCTCCCGTGACTGTCCCGCCCCATGTGACTCCACAGCCTGGGCCGGGAGCAACCACGCACATGTGGGGGCGGCAGACCGCCCTCACGTAGGGTGGGACACCCCACGCCCCCAGGACTCTCCTGAGGGGCCCGAAATCACAGTCACACGGACGGAGGACAGCCCCTCAAAGCCTCTCATGTCTGAACTGACGCTAAAGGCCGAGCGTGCACCCTCCTGCGCCCCTCCCCGCTCCCTAGGGCCAAGGGGCAACGGGAAGGGAGAGGGAGACCAAGCTGGCACCCGTCCTGGGGCACCTCTCGGTCAGGGACTGTCCCTCGCTGAAGCTCTGCCCTAAGTCTGATGCCCACCTTCACCCAGGCTATAGGGCTCTGCCCAGAGCTCCGCGGGCTTGTGCCACAGCAGCGAGTGGACCCTCACTTCCCGGACGGGACAGACCCTTTCCCACGCCCGCCCTCTGGAATCTCAGACCCCAGGGACACCGCGGGTCGCTGGCGTGTCTATAGCCTGTCCTGGAGTCCTGGGCACAAGTCCTCGTGCCCCTCTGAAGCTCTTGGCGCCCCTGCCTATCTCAGCACACAGGGGCCCCACACCCTGACATGGCGGCCCTGCTCACACCGAGACCTCCGCGCTCCCTCCCTACCCGTGGGTATCAGGCGGACTCTGGACTCCGTGGCCCCCCCCCCCCAACATCTGCATACACAAAGCCGGTGCTCAGCACTGACTATGCCAGTCCAGGCACCAGTGACCAGCTCAGAAGGGAGTTGGCCCAAAGGGACAGGAGGGCAACCCAAGCAGGGGAGCTGAAGGGAAGGGCCCACTTGAGAGCTGCTTAGGGAGGACCCGTGGGAGCCGCCCAGAGAGGAGCAGCCAGTGCAAAGGCCCTGAGGTGGCAAGGAGCTCCATGCTCCCTCTCTCGTGCCTGCCTCCCTGGCTCATACAGCCACAGGCGTCCCTGGGGAAGAAAACCGAGGCAGTCCCTCCAGGGACGGGAAGGTCTCGGTAAAGACCGCAGCCCGCTCTCCACGTGCAAGGCTCTGAATAGTCATGGGCTCCTGGTGCCCCCACAACACACGAGTGCCGTGCCTCCTTCCAGATAGTCTGGCTCCAACTCGTAGCTTTCAGCCTCCTGCCCCGGGTCGCCGTTGCTGCTAACAGGCCGTTCCCTCCCACACAGGCCCTAGAGAACAGCGAGGCCCCCACCGGATGCTGCCAGTCAACTGCAGGGTGCCAGAGCCTCAGAACCTCACCGCCCCTGCCTCGGACACCCTGCCCGGCCCCAGCCTCCCATCGCGGGACAGAGGGTGGGCCCAGCAGGCTGTGTCAGAGCCCACAGTGCTGTAGGGGCGTATCGGCCAGGGCTTTCCAGAGAAACAGAGCGGCAGGGCACGTGTATGTGGGGAGCCTCGCTAGGGGGAGCCGGCCACACAACTGTGGGGGCCCGGATGCCCCGAGGTCTGGTGTGGATTCCCTCCCCGGGGCCGGAGAAAACCCCTGTCCCGGCTCGAGGCAGCAGGAAAAGCCGGGCCTTTCTGTTCTGTTCAGGCCCTCGGTCGATCAGATGGGACGCACACACACGGGGCAGGGTTCACAGATGTACATGCTAGCCTCGTCCAGAGACACCCTCACCGAACGTCCGGGCCCCTGGGGGACGCCGACCGTGTCAGGGCAGGTGCGGACACAACCCCAAGTGTGTGTGGACACGACGAGGAGGGCGGGAGGCGGAGGCATCCCACCACGCACGCACACGCACAATGCTCACACAGGTACACACTCGCACTCGCACAGCCCGGGGGAGTCTCCGAGCAGGACGGGGGGGGGGGGGGGGGGGGGCCTCTGCCAGGCCCGCCCTGTGCCGTAGCCCCACTGGATGGGCTCCGGGGCCCCACCCGGCTCTCCACGCCCGGGTGCGCGCACACCGCGCGCCCGCCATGGGCCACCCACACCTCCGTACCGCCGCAGAGAGCAGCCAGTCCCCCCCCACCCCCCCACCCCAGGTTCCTGGGGGCCGCCTCCTCCTGCGAGAAGTGGGCATCCTGCCCCTGCGTGACTCCACACGGCCACACGGCGGCTCCTGAGTCACGGTGAGGTGAGTCCCCCGCAGCCGCTTGTTCTGACGGAAGGAGCAGGAACGGCTTCTAGGACCTTCCCACCAGGTAAGCCCACAGACACGGTTTCTGGCCCGGGGGCCAGCCTCTGAAGCCCCCCCCACCCCATCGGAGCCCTGGGCGGAGAACAGGCCGGCCGCGGGGCACGCCATCGGCACGAGCAGAGCCCGGCACGCGGGACCCGTGGGAACGGCCTGCCCCTCGGGGACACTGGGCTGGGCTGGGATCCGTCTTTCTAAGGAGCACTTGTCATCAAAACAGACACAGCAGGATAGATGGACGGAAGGGCAGACGCGCTGCAGAGCACGTGTGGTGAACCGTCAACCGCAGAGCAGAGCGGGCCGTGGGCTCCACGAAGGCCTCCGCCTAGGCCCTGCCTCCGCCCCTCTGTGGCTTCCGGAATGGCCTCGGGGCAACTCCAGGCCACCTCTCCAGACACACCCAGTCACCACATCTTTCACAAGCCATTCAACGCCTCACACCTTCTGTATGCTTGTGTCTTCTGAACAACAAACCGGGAAACTAAACCGTCACAACCCTTCACAACCCTTGAAGTTATCAGTGACGGGGCCTCCCCCCCCCCC
>NW_026057587.1:4641530-4653691 GCF_023721935.1 Panthera uncia | reverse complement strand
GCCTGGACTTGGTCCAGCTCCATCCCGCCCACAGCCAGACACCCTCGCTTTCCTGGGCTGGAGGCCACGGGCCAGTGGGGGCAGGTGAGGCCCTCGGGCAGGAGCTCCCGTGTCTGGAAGAGCACGGGAGCCGGGAAGGCGCCCGGCCGGGGCCCCGCAGAGGGCGAGCCGGCAGGCGGCGGGCCCCGGCGACACCACAGGCTCCCTCCTGGCTCCAGCAGGCAAGAGGCCTGGTGCCGCACCGGGATCCAGAGGCGGCCGCCCCCCACGCAGCCACTGCCCTGAGAGTGGCCCCAGGCATCTCTGAGCTGTGCGTCCTGGGGGCTCCCAGCCACGGGACTCAATAGACCCTGCCTCGGGGCACTGCTGCGACGTCTGGCTGGCCCTTTCCTGGCACCGCAAGGCCGGGGCTGGCCCTCCCTCGCTACGCTGACCCCGACCCCGCGCGAGGCTGGGCCGGTTCTGGAGGCTCGCCCAAGCCCAGGTGCACGCTGCCAGAGTTCTGCGCCCTCTGAGCCTGCTCTGGCGGTAGTGCTGCCCCCGGTCCCAATCGCGGGGCCCCCCTCATCACCCGACTGGGGCAGCTGTGCCCAGACTGTGCCGACCGCCCTGGGCGGGGCCTAGCCGTCACAGCGACGACGGCCCCACCAAGGGCCAGGGCACGTCCGCAAGCAGAGAGACCCTCTGGAGAGATCCGCAGGGAGGGAGGCCAAGGCGAGCAGCGGGCTGGCGTCCGAGCCACGGGACACGCGGTGCGCTGCTCGGGGACCCACGCCACGCACCCGGAGGAGCGGAGCGCGCGCCCTGCCGAGGCCGCAGCGATGGTTTGGGGCGAGCCGGGACCACCTCCAGCGGTCGGGGTCAGGGCCGGGTCATGTGTTCACGGGCTGCCTTCCGCCCACGGACCCGTCTGTGAGCCGCACGGACAGGAGGGCAGACGAGGCCAAGCACGGCGGTCCCCCACCCTCGAGGCCTGAGGCAACGGCCCCACGGCGACGCTCCCAGCGCCCCCAGCAGCAGCGAGGCCCCTGGTCCCCCCACCCCGGGCCACGAGGGGGTAGGGGTGCTCGGTGGCGTGAGACCAGTGATTAGATTTTCGTGTAGCAATTTTATGGGACTGTTTTTAGCTCCCCTAACCGTTCTCACTATGCAGTACCAGTAAGATCTCTGACTGCACTTCGGTAAACCGACCGCGCACAGACACGAGTCATTATAGCCGGCAAACACAGACCCAGAGTCTCTCTCACCGAGGGCTGAGGCTGCCAGTTCCTACGTGGGCCGGGCCCCTCCAGCTCCCAGACCCAGCAGGCAAAGGCATGGTGCCGCAGCCAGGTGGGCGCCCCCTCCGCTCCCGGAGCTGCGCTGGGGCCTCTCCCCCGGCACCTGGGTCTGAGCCCCCACCCTTCATTGCCAAGCACGGGCACCCCCTCGGTGGAGTGGAAGGCCTGGCCCACCTGGGACTCACCCTCCCCGGCCCACCTGCCCACCTGCCCACCTCCCCGCCCTGCCTGGCCGAGGCTGCTGGTCTCCCAGAACCTCTGGGACTCAGGGCCTCCAGCAGACCTTGCTGGCTCTCAGTTCTGTCAGCAGCTCTTCGTTGTTCCAAAAGCTCAGGCCGAATTCCACCCACTGCTCACCTGGCAGGCCGTCATCCCTAACCTGGAAGCCCTTCGGCACACATGCGCCCCAGGGCCTTGGCACAGCTGTTCCCTCCACCCTGGCATCTATGTGGCTCACTCTCCTTCACCTGTTAAGTTCTGAATCAAACTTCTCCACCCGCCCGCAAGTAAAACCCACGCCCTGCCTGCTTTCCGCGCCATGAGTCCCTCTCTCTGGCCCCAGGACAGAGACCACAGTACAGGTGTCTCCTTCCGTGTGGTCGAGAGAGCGCATGGTTCCGTGCAGGGTCTCTACCCAAAGAAGGACCACCTTCCTCCCCCACCTCAGCTGCCAAGGAGGCGGCTTGTCTACTGCCCACCAGCAACTGCCCCCCCCCCCCCCCCCCCCCCCCCCCGCCCCGAGTTGACCAACCATCCCTGTTGTCTGGGACCGAGAGGGTTCCCTGGATGTGGGGCTCACAGTGCTAAAACCGGGGAGGTCCCAAAGAAACGGGAGGCCCCGTGAACCAGAACAGCAGCACCCTCCTATTACAGACCACCTTCAGCAGAGTCACGAAGAAACTGGAAGACAGGTGGGGGTGACAGCGTCCCTCTGCCGGGCCCCCCCTCCCGCCCCGGGCCCCCCCCGCGTCCAGGTGCAGCAAGGCCTGGGGCACCGCTGACACCCGCCGCTGACCACCGTCCAGACGCAAAGGCCGACGGAGATGGCCTGGAAGTCCCTGCGGGCGGCGGCCTCCACCCTGGCATGGGGACCTCGGGCTCTGATGCTGGGACGGCACTCCTCCCTGACCCGTCCCCTCCTCGGCGCACACCCACACCAGACGGACGGCGCTCCCTGCCTGAGAGGCCCCTCAACCCCCGGTGCCGTGGCGACTCGGGCGTAACCCTGCCCTCGAGGACCGTCCCCTAAAGGCCCCACAGACACCTCGGCTGCTCCAGAACCTTCCAGAGCCTGCCTCGTGAGCCTTGGTCCCTCTGGGCCAGTCGCTCGGCACCCTTGCTTCCAGGCGCCGCTCACAGGGTGTCCTACACGCTGGGACACCCGGCGAGGCAGAGAGCCGGGAGCTGGGAGGCGGGCCAGCAGGGGCAGGACAGCTGCCCGCAGAACCACTGCAGCCTGCCCTGCGCTCTAGCGGGGACGCCCCACCTCAGGCTCTGTGAAAACACTCCATCCTTCCCATGTCCGTGCAGCGCCCATCAGCCATCACACACTGCGTGGTTGCTGGGGCAGAGGAGACCCACCCCGTGGCCAGGGACAAGTGGAACAGATGCTGACGGCGACAGGCACTCTGATCAAGGCATGGAGGTGGAGGAGGGCGGCGGGCACAGAGCCCGAAGCAAAGAGGGACCCGGATAAGGGACAGGCAGACGCCGCTCCGGGCCACCCGCCCAGGTCTGCACCTGAACACCACAGACGCACCCTCCCACGTCCCCGCACGCACACCCCGCTGCAACCCCACTCTGTGACCCTGTGCCGACCCCCCAGGCCGCCATCTAACCCACATTCGACGGATTTTTGTGTTCACAACCGCTGTCCCGGCAACTGGGTTTGGAGGTCAGTCCCCGGCCAAGTTCCTCCCCAGCCCTCCGCACACAGACAGCACGCCGTGCACCAGCCCACGACTGCCGGAGCCGGCCCCAGGCTCTCCGCCCTGCGAGCCCCCCTCAGTCTCTGGGACCTGCTCAGCTGTCACACACGGTGGGGGCTGCCCAGGGAGGCCAAAGCCAGGGCCACTGTTGCTGAAGTGTCTCCCGCCTCTGTTTTGTCCTGTGGTGGGGGACAAAGAGAACAGACCTCAGGGGCAGCTCAGAGAAGGGCTCCGGAGAGGGGACAGGGGAGGGGCTCAGGACCATATGGCAAAAACTTTTAGCTCATCACCCCCACTTTCCAGATGAGGAAAACAAGTCCCAGAGCAGGCAGGGGGCTACCTAGGGGCCACATGGCGAGAAAGAGAACTGAATTTAAACCGGGCATCTGGACTGGGCTCACTCAGTGGGTGGGGGACAGGGGAGGAGTCAGAGGAAGAATCCTGAACTTGCTCCCGGGAGATGGGCCCGAGCAGAGCATGTGCAAAGGCCCTGAGGCGGAAGTGTGTGGGGCCCCAGGTGAGGGGGTGGGCAGGGCCGAGCCTCACGGAGAATGTGGGTTCATTCCATGGATGACAGACAGGGGCCTGCCCTTAGAGGATCTGGGACAGGCAGAGAGATGACCTCAGGAGGCAGGGGCCCCCGGCTTTATCCAGGAGACGATCTACATGAATTCCTGACAAATCCCCACTGGGGCTACAGATGGAACCAGGTGCTGAGGGGGAGGCATGCAGCGTGTGGAACAGCACTGGCTGAGGGCTAGCCAGAGGCCTGTCAGGGTCTGACAACCAGTACGTGGGTTTGGGGCAAGGGGCCAGAGGGGACAGCTGCAATGGGTAAGGTCAGAGAGCTGATGGGTCATGGCAGATCCCGAGGGTCCCTGTGGGGGCTCTAGGTCTGAGGGGTGGGAGCCCTAGGGCCACATGAACAGCCTTCCCCAAGGCTGGAGAGTGTTTGCGGGGGGCGGGGGGGTGGCGCGCGGCAGGTGCTGGCCACTCAAGGCAGCATGGCACCCGGCGTGGCCATGCAACCCGTGGCCTCCAACCCCAGCCCCCCTGAGGTGCACACACTCGTGCCCCATGCCTGGTTTCAACCCCATGCCGGCTGCAGACTGACTCCCCTTGCCTCAGCGTCCTTGTCTATACAGCGGCGACAGCACGGCTCCCGCTGGAGGAGCTGCAGGGAGGTGAAATGAGCGAACGCCTCATCTGGTGCAGAGGAGACACGGCACTCTGCCCTGACCTCGGCCCCGGTCACCGTCCTCCCGACCCTCGTGACTTTCAGCACGGCTGCACCTCGGGCTGGGCTCTGGCCTCCTGCTCCTCCCTGGCAACGGGGTACAGGCGGCAGCCTTCCGGCAGGGCCACCCCCGTGCCCACACAATGGCTGCCCTGCCTCTACGACCACCTGCTGACACCCCGCTCTCACCAGAGTGCCCGCCTTCGTCCAGGGCCCACGGGCACCTGCAGCTCGGGAAGAGTGTATGCGGCTCCGGCCAGCCGCGTGGAGTCCAGGGAGCGGCCCGCCCCGAACAGCTGCTCCGAGAAAACAGCAGAGCCGGGGCCCCTGCAGGGCCTCACTCGGCTGGAGTCTACGCTGGGCCGCCGGGAGGGTGTGGGGAGGGACGTGGATGTGCCCCCCTGGCCTTTCTGCAGGGGGATCCTTCTCCCCACGCACACACCACTCCTGTGCTGGGCTGGGCAGCAGGGTCCTGGTACACAGTCCTGGGGGGCTGAACAAGGCCGGGAACTCGCTGGTCAGTTTCCTTTCTTTAGCTGCTCGGGTGAACCAGGGCACCAGAACAGGCTCCACGTGGAAC
The DNA here is from genome assembly GCF_023721935.1 of Panthera uncia. Classification (NCBI taxonomy): domain Eukaryota; kingdom Metazoa; phylum Chordata; class Mammalia; order Carnivora; family Felidae; genus Panthera; species Panthera uncia. The sequence goes on along the minus strand of NW_026057587.1, from coordinate 4,648,666 downwards.
CAGATGCCACACCTGCCCAGAGTCCCCGGAGCACTCATTGCATGTGGGTTTCAGATTCCGGATCCCAAGGGAGAAAGTGCCTCGGGTGCCCTTGGGGCCCCAGCCCGGCCGCCCCATCAACCTTCTCTAGGCATCCCAAACTGGTTGTGACTACGTCAGGGCACCCTGGTCAGGCCTGTGCCCGACCCAGCTACTCTTCCACCAGGGGCTATAAACACAAGCCTGGTGCCTCAGTTTCCCCCTCAGTTTCCCTAAAGGGCCGACCATGGCCCCCGCCTCTGGGAGCTCCGTGAAGGGCATGCGAACCACAGCGGTCAAGGCCGGGATGATGGTGGCTCCCGTGTACGCCCTGCCCAGTCACTGTGCAGCTGCTGCCTCTTGGGCTGCCCCGAGAACATGCCAGTGCCCAAGCCCACGGTGGGAGCAGTTTCCGGACTCTGGTGTCCTTCCTCCAGAAAGCAGCCACTGCCCCCCCGAACAGAATGCAGGGGGACAGGGCCTGAGGTCTCACACCTGCCAGCTCACAGGCAGCCCTTCTCAGGAGCTCCTGTCCCATGCCAGCCTGCTCCGGGGGTTGGGGGTGGAGTGCCCTGCTGACCCTGTTTCCGGCAAGCTGGTCCCACAGAGCCCTTACCCATCACCTGCTTCCCCATCCCAAAGGGAGCTGACACGGGTCTTGAACCAGCCACCAGCAAATGAGGCTGGAAAGCTGGGACCCCAAGTGTTCTTTCCAGGTGTGGGAGGAGTTGATGATTCTCATGCCACTCTGTTCCAGGGCACAAGGAAAGATGCAGCGGGCACGAGACCACATGGCAAGGCACTCAGGGACAGCCTGCTGTCACTGGGTCCAGAGAAGGAAGACAATCATCGCACAGGAGGGTGAGTACAGCACACGGATCACTTCTGGTGTGAGCGCAGACCCCTCCCAGGCGGGACACAGCAGCCACACGGAGTCCAGGGGAAGCAGGAGCCCCGCCGGAAAGGACGGGGCCCCCACGCGGTGCCGTGGAGGTGCTGACAGACGCCACAGGGCAGGAAGGGAGGTAGCAGGGATGGCTGCCTCAGTGGCCCACGGGAAACCTAGACGCTCTGCCGGGAAACTCTCAGAACCGAGAAGGAAATTCTACAAAGTGCCCGGGTACAAACACTGAAGCAGCCAATCAGAAAGCAGAACAACCCAGGCCCGAGGCAGGACAAGTCAGCAAATGCACAGACCCTCCGCAGGAAGAGGCCCGTACCACGGTCAAGGACAACGGCCTCCCACGTATCAAAATGAACAGAGCACCGCCACAGCCCCCACCCCCCCCCCCGCCCCAGGTCTAGGAGCTTCTCTCGGGAAACAAGCACACAGGAGGTTCTGGGTGGGGGACACCTGAGTCTGCAGGGTGGGGCGGGGGGGGGGGTCAGGAGTGAGGGGCTGGCCGGGGTGGGGTGTGGAGGGGCCCCAGTAGGGGCAAGGTTACTGAATTAGAAGTTTAGAGCAGAGAAGCTGATGGGCCCAAGAGGCCAGGGGGGCGGTGGGGACAGGGGCCAGCTCTGTGAGCTCATGAGCATCTGCTGCCCGCTGGGGCGGGGGTGGGGGTGACCATCTTGCAGCAGGCCCAGGACAATGGAGGGAGGGGGTGAGGCCCTGTCCTGGAGCTCCAGGACGGGGTTTCCCTACGTGTAGGCCTGTCCTGTGCTCTGTCCACGCCACAGAGCTGCTGCCCCAGACGGGGTCTGCGGCACACAGACGTGCACAGGGATTTACACACGTGCCCAGACAAGGACACACCACAGACGTGTGTATCCACGTGTGCGCGCGCACACACACGAATATACCTCGGACGCGGACACGCTACACACACGCACCTGCCGTGGACCTGAAACTCTGTCTGGAAGCTCAGAGCGAGGGCAGAGGGAAAGTGGGCTGTGGCCTGCCGCAGGGGTGCCCCCACGGCCCGTGCTGCCCCTCCCGGCCAAGCCCACTGGCCGGAAGGGGAGGCTCCACCTCCCGGTGTAGCGCGGCTTCTTCCGGGCACTCGAGGTCAGCTGCCTCTGCCGCCGTCGGTCCCGTGCGGGGCCGCGGTGTGGGCAGGACAGGCAAACTGAGGCCCAAGACCCTCACCTGTGCCCAGGGGTGGCAGGGACAGCAAGCTGGCCACCAGATACACAGGGCCACCACGTATCAGGAGGACCACGGCCACCTCCACCGCGCCATGCCACCGTGCGTGAGCGTTCACCCTATGGCCCCACCGCCCGCGACAGGAGTGCGGCGAGGAGTGGACCCCTCCCAGCCTGTGCGTAGTCAAAGGCTCTGCAGACCGTCGATGCCCACGGAGCTCAGACGGGGCGGCCCTTCCCCAGAGGTCAGGCAGCGGACCCAGGGCGGCGTGGGCACCTACTGCCACTCCTGCAGCCCGGAAAGGCCATCCCTTTAGAAGTCACGCAGACCACTGCCCTCTCTGCTCGAGCTCAGATTCATCCCAAAGAACGTCTAGAAGACGCAACACAAGTTTCGGTCGAGACTCAGGAGGTGTCTGTGGTCTGGTGCTATGCTGGGCAGATCCCAGGTGAGAGCTCGGCCACCCTGGGCTTCAGTCTCCGCATCTACGGAGGGCTGTGTGAGGACAGCGCCCTCGGCCGTCCGCGTCACCACCGCTCCCGTGACACACCTTCCCACAACAGGGCGCTGACCCACAGGACAGGAGAGCTCAGTCCACGCTCCCACCCCACACCCAGCACACTGCTGCTGTCCAGGCAAGGCAGCGGGTGTCCACGCGGGCAGAGCAGGCCACGCCACGCCACGGCTCTACTTCCACCCAGCTGGGGGGGGGGGGGGGTCCCCACCTTGGCGGGAGCAGCCCCTCCCCAACAGCAGTGGCCCTCAGGAGGACGGGGGAGCGACCCAATGCTGGCCCAAGCAGGTCCCAGGCTTGGGGCTGTGCCTGTGTCCCATGACTGCAGGCAAAATGCTCCCCCTCTCCGGGCCTCGGTTTCCCCATCTGGAGAGTAGGAGGCAGCCTGGAGGAGGTGCTCTGGCTGGTGGGCATGGACGCTCCTCTCAGCACCAACTCGCCTTTGTCCCCCTTATTGGAGGGATGGGCCGGGCGCGGCACACGGCCCCCTAGCTCAAGGCCCCCACCTGCGGGACCAACAGCGTGGGCTTTTGCACATGGACAGCGGGGCCACATCCTGACCCCCTGCACTCCTGGCCCTCAGCAACCAGACCTAGCATGACTGTGTGCCCCTCGCCCCGGGGGACACTGAACCCAGCTTGCAGAGAGATCACTACCACGGAGCCCCCTGCACGTGGCCTAGGGGAGTTCTGGCACACCGCACAGCACACCCCTCCCATGGGGCCACCGCCCATCAGGACTGAGGCAGCCTCCCCCGCCTGCCTCGAAGCCAGTGGCCCCAGCATCCCAAGGCTGGGAGAACTTGGTTATTTCTGGCAGAAATGCACACACACCCCTGGACAGCACTGGGAGCCGGGCAACCAGGCCAGGACCACCTGCCCACACAGCCATTCACCTGCTGATTTGGCCACAGGGAGGCCGGGGCAGGGTTTCTCAGCACCGCTCTGTGTACGGCTGGTCGGGTTACCTAGACAAGGCGCAGTGATCGGTGGGGGAAACAGAATTAGAGAAAGGAAGTCACCTGTTAACCACAGCTAGAACTTTGGGTGTTTTCCTTTTCATCTTTACTCTCGGGTACGTACCTCTTAGACACACACGCAGGAGTGGTGAATAACCCCTCTCTCTCTAGCAAAAAGGGAGGGACGTAAGAGTACACATCTGTGTGTGTACATCTACACAACACGCTCTGGAAAGGCCAGGAGCTGGTGAGAAAAGTTACTGCGGACGTCTGGGCCGGGGCTGAGAATTTTCTCAGGACAACCCCTTTTCACTGATATCGACCTTTGAACCAGGGGCAAGTGTCTTGCTGTCTGAAATCAAATTAACAAAGAATTACACAGGTGCCGAACCAGAAGGGTGGTTTCCGCCGGGTGCCAGCGGTACACGGCTTTCTCAAGAGCTGGGCACCGACAGGGTGTGGAGGGAAGGGCCGGCGCACAGGCACCCCGAGGAAGGTGCTGGCAGGCGCACGGCAGGTCTGCAAAGTGAATCTCCCGGGGGACCTAGGGGCTGGTACCACCTGACCTGTGGCCTAAGGGTTGCCTTTTGCATTAGGGAGGAAGACCCAGGCAGAGCATTTCAATTCTGCCCTGGCCTGTCTGTCCTCCAAGGGCCTTCCCATCACCTCTGGAGACAGAGATGTCACAGGAACCAGGATGGCAGGAAACATCTATCTGTCCCCAATGTTCCCGGCTGGTGAGAGCAAAGACAGCTTCTGTCCCGCTACCAAACCACAAGACCCCTGTTCCACCACCACCTGCTTCCTGCTCCCACCCTGTTAAACGGAGAATCAGAAAGTTGACGAAAGACGAGGGCTCAGGAGGGCACACCCTGGCCTCGGACGCCGAGCTCCGGCCATTCAGCCCCGGACTCCTGTGGGGACAACACCACGAGCCAGACGGGACCTGGGAGCCCTCTCCTCAGCCAACAACACTACTGCCCCACGCGTGTGGCCACGGCATCTCACAGAAGTGGCTTACGATCCTCAGCCACACGGGGCAAGGACTTGTACTCCCTTAGGGGCAAACACGGGTGCGTACGGGGCGGGGGTGCTGGAAGGGTGGGGCCAGGGGCTTGCCTGGGGCTTGCGGGGGCAGGGTAGGCTGCACCCTCAGGACAAAGGAAAGGAGGACTCCTGGACATTGGCACTCTCCAAATGTCCTGGGCAGGTCTACCCGACATTTGGCCGTTCGTGCCCCAGGGGTTGGCAGCTTGACACTCACGGCACTGGGCCTCAGTGTCCCCAGCTGTACCACGGAGTTCGGGGACAGACTCAGAACGGTGTCCGCTCGGATACGTGTTCGCTGTGTGCTAGTCACTCGATGCCCTTATGAGTTATCTGAATTCTGGGGAAAACCATTACGCTTTAGCAAGAAAAGAGCCCGAACAACAGAGCCCAGCTAGAAGTTGTGACTTGTGCAGAAGCCCCGTACTTTCCAAGGCAGGCGGATCCCTCCCGGGCTCAGCAGGGCAGAGAAAGGGGCCTGCTGACGTGGCTGTATGAACGCCAAGCCGAAAGCAGGCTCCGGCCCTCTGTGACCTGACCGGGACTGGTCCGAGCCCCCAAACCCACGGCTGCACTTCCAGTGTTCCTGATGCCAGAGGGGCAGTTACAGCCAAGGCCACCGCGGGCAGCGCGTGCAACTGGTGGGCTTATGTCAGCGGGGCGCAGGGGGGCCCCTGGCGCAGCCTTCCTGAACAGCGGGGTCTGCTCTCGCTCCTTCACTCCGCAACACGCACGGGGCAGGGGAACTCACGAACGACACACAAGACACACGTGCTGCCTGCTCTCTCCCAGCCTACAAGTTCTGGTGGGGAGAGAGCCAACACGGAGAGCGAGTAAATCACCAGATGGCTTCAGACAGGGAGTGGCCACTGAAGGAAGGAAAGTGGGAGATCGACAGGGCAGAGGTGGGGAAGGAGGGACGCCCCTTCAGAAGGTCGGTGGGAGGGGGGGGGTCTCTCTAGGTGACATCTATGCTGAGACACGAAGGCTCCTGAAGACCTCGGCAGAGGGGACAGCAGGAACGGGGGCCCCGAGGCAGCAGAACCTCACAGGGGCTAACAAGCTGGTTCGAGTGGACGTCGGGTGGGAGAGGCCAACCGGGTGGTTGCGGAGCCTTGGGGACCAGTTAGGGTTTTGCTTGTTCCCCACCTGGCGGGGCAGGTACACGTGCAGAAGGTGGCTGGCGTGAGCACTCTCAGAAACCACAGGACACAACTTGGCCACCCCTTCTCAGTTCGGAGCTGTGGCATGTGCCACCCCCCCAAAAAGCGTCTTAGCTGGGGACCCCTTGATCCGGGAATGATGTCAGGCCCCCTAGGGATGCAGGGGTGGGGGTGGGGGGGTCTGCGTGGTGGGTGTAAATGCCCCGCTTCTGTGCATCCGCCTGCCCAGACAGAAAGCAGCAAACCTGTCCCTGGGCCACCTCTCCTTGGCGGCCAGCGTCTGACACTCAGACTTGTCCACAGACCTGGAGGACCTTAGGGACAGGGTGCGCTGCAGGGGCCTGCAAGGTAGGCCTGTCCCCTCTCCCAAAGCTCAGCCTCTGACTGGGGATCCCAGGCCACTGGCCCCGAGGCCCAGGAAAAGGAAGGGGGCTGTGAACTGAGCCATCTCTGGGACCCCAAACGCAGCAGATGCCGGCCTTCCCAAATAAGAGCTGCATGGGGCCCCTGCAGGGTGTGGGGCTGGCCAGCACGCCTACATCGCTCTAGGAGACAGGGGCTCCCCACTCGCCCCAGTCGCCAGATCTCTGACAGTCAGCATTCCTGTCCTTCTCCACTCACCTGGGTCCATGCAAGAAGGGCAGTATTTGCTGAGCAAATAAGCCGGAGGATAACTCGGCCATACAAGCAGTATTTTTTGCCACCCTATTTACCAGCCGGTGAAGACACAACCGGGAGGGAGGTCTTAGATACTACCCCTCCCCCTCCGTCTAAACAAAAACCTCCAGGAGGACGAAAGGAACAGGAAGAATCTCAAAGTATCCATTCCACGACTGCCTTCACCACCGCCAGCAGCGCTCCCCTCCCCGGCACGTCCTGGGCCGGATGAAGCGAGATTTTGTTAAAAGAAACAGCTGAAAACAGGCGAGTGTGCAACCAGACGGCCTTCGGTTTGGACAGTGTAATTTAGACACTCTTCTCGCTCGCAGCTCCAGACACGAACACCCGCTGCATCCACCGCAGGCGGCCGGGCCCTCCCGGAGCCACCTGCGAGGCGCGCGGGCCCCGGGCGGCCCCGCGGGGTGGGTGTGCCGCCGCCCCAGGCGCGCCCCGCCCGCCGCCCCACCTACCTCCAAGGCCTCCAGCGTGCTGAAGCTGGCGATGGCGAAGCCGTCGATGACCTCCTCCTCCTGCGAGCTGGACTCGCGGCGGCGGCGGCGCGGGGGGCGCACGGCGGCGGCGCGGGGCGGGGGCGCGCGGGGCAGGCCCGCGTTCTCCTTGCCAGGCCCGGGCTCGGTCTCGTCGCCCGACGACGCGCTCTGGTCACGGGCGTCGCGGGCCGCCTCCCGG